>NW_027139925.1:0-77573 GCF_035084215.1 Heptranchias perlo | reverse complement strand
TTCTCTCTCTCCCCTCTCTGTTTCCCGGTGGGGGGGTCTCTCTCTCTCTCTCTTCTCTCTCACTGTTGTCCCGGGTCTCTCTCTCTCTCTCTGAGTCCCAGGGTGTCTCTCTCTCTCTCTCTCTCTCTGTTCATCACTCTGTGTTGTCTCTCTCTCTCTCTGTTCTCACTCTGTTCTTCTCTCTCTCTCTCTCTGTTATCACTCTGTGTGTCTCTCTCTCTCTCTGTTTATCACTCTGGTGTTCTCTCTCTCTCTCTCTCTCTCTCTCTATTTATCACTCTGTGTTGTTCTCTTCTCTCCCTGTTTATCACTCTGTGTTGTTCTCTCTCTCTCTGTTTATCACTCTGTGTTGTTCTCTCTCTCTCTCTGTTTATCACTCTGTGTTGTTCTCTCTCTCTCTGTTTATCACTCTGTTCTCTGTCTCTCTCTCTCCGTTTATCACTCTGTGTTGTTCTCTCTCTCTGTTTATCACTCTGTGTTGTTCTCTCCCTCTCTGTTTATCACTCTGTGTTGTTCTCTCTCTCTCTGTTTATCACTCTGTGTTGTTCTCTCTCCCTCTGTTTATCACTGTGTGTTGTTCTCTCTCTCTGTTTATCACTCTGTGTTGTTCTCTCTCTCTCTGTTTGTCACTCTGCGTTGTTCTCTCTCTCTCTCTCTCTGTTTATCACTCTGTGTTGTTCTTTCTGTTTATCACTCTGTGTTGTTCTCTCTCTCTCTGTTTATCACTCTGTGTTGTTCTCTCTCTCTCTCTGTTTATCACTCTGTGTTGTTCTCTATCTCTGTTTATCACTCTGTGTTGTTCTCTCTCTCTCTCTCTCTCTGTTTATCACTCTGTGTTGTTCTCTCTCTATCTCTCTGTTTATCACTCTGTGTTGTTCTCTCTCTCTCTGTTTATCACTCCGTGTTGTTCTCTCTCTCTCTGTTTATCACTGTGTTGTTCTCTCTCTCTCTCTATCACTCTGTGTTGTTCTCTCTCTCTCTCTGTTTATCACTCTGTGTTGTTCTCTCTCTCTCTGTTTATCACTGTGTGTTCTCTCCCTCTCTCTATTGATCACTCTGTGTTCTCTCTCTCTCTCTCTCTCTGTTTATCAGTCTGTGTTGTTCTCTCTCTCTCTCTCTGTTTATCGCTCTGTGTTGTTCTCTCTCTCTCTGTTTATCACTCTGTGTTGTTCTCTCTCTCTCTGTTTATCACTCTGTGTTGTTCTCTCTCTCTCTCTGTTTCTCACTCTGTGTTGTTCTCTCTCTCTCTCTGTTTATCACTCTGTGTTGTTCTCTCTCTCTCTGTTTATCACTCTGTGTTGTTCTCTCTCTCTCTCTGTTTATCACTCTGTGTTGTTCTCTATCTCTGTTTATCACTCTCTCTCTCTCTCCCTCTCTGTTTCCCGGTGGGGGGTCTCTCTCTCTCTCTCTCTCTCTCATTGTGTCCCGGGGTCTCTCTCTCTCTCTCTCTGTCCCAGGGGGGTCTCTCTCTCTCTCTCTCCCTCTGTGTCCCGGGGGGTCTCTCTCTCTCTCTCTCTGTGTCCTGGGGGTCTCTCTCTCTCTCTCCCTCTCTGTTTCCCGGTGGGGGGTCTCTCTCTCTCTCTCTCTCATTGTGTCCCGGGGTCTCTCTCTCTCTCTGTGTCCAGGGGGTCTCTCTCTTTCTCTCTCTCTGTGTCCCAGGGGGTCTCTCTATCTCTCTCTCTGTCCCGGGGTCTCTCTCTCTCTCTGTGTCCCAGGGGGTCTCTCTCTCTCTCTGTGTCCCGGGGGGTCTCTCTCTCCCTCTCTCTCTGTCCCAGGGGGTCTCTCTCTCTCTCTCTGTCCAGGGGGTCTCTCTCTCTCTCTCTGTGTGTCCCGGGGGGTCTCTCTCTCTCTCTCTGTCCCAGGGGGTCTCTCTCTCTCTCTTTCTCTGTGTCCCAGGGGGTCTCTCTCTCTCTCTTTCTCTGTGTCCGGCGGGACTCTCTCTCTCTCTCTCTCTCTGTGTCCGGGGGGGGTCTCTCTCTCTCTCTCTCTCTCTGTGTCCCGGGGGGTCTCTCTCTCTCTTTCTTTCTCTCTCTGTGTCCCGGGGGGTCTCTCTCTCTCTCTCTCTGTGTCCTGGGGGGTCTCTCTCTCTCTCTCCCTCTCTATTTCCCGGTGGGGGGGGTCTCTCTCTCTCTCTCTCTCACTGTGTCCCGGGGTCTCTCTCTCTCTCTCTCTGTGTCCCGGGGGGTCTCTCTCTCTCTCTCTCCCTCTCTCTCTCTCTCTCTCTGAGTCCCGGGGGTCTCTCTCTCTCTCTCTCTCTCTGCCTCTGTGTCCCAGCGTGTCACTCTCTCTCTCTCTCTGTGTCCCAGGGTCTCTCTCTCTCTCTCTCTCTGTTTATCACTCTGTGTTGTTCTCTCTCTCTCTCTGTTTATCACTCTTTGTTGTTCTCTCTCTCTCTGTTTATCACTCTGTGTTGTTCTCTCTCTCTCTCTCTCTCTCTGTTTATCACTCTGTGTTGTTCTCTCTCTCTCCCTGTTTATCACTCTGTGTTGTTCTCTCTCTCTCTCTCTGTTTATCACTCTGTGTTGTTCTCTCTCTCTCTCTCTGTTTATCACTCTGTGTTGTTCTCTCTCTCTGTTTATCACTCTGTGTTGTTCTGTCTCTATCTCTCTGTTTATCACTCTGTGTTGTTCTCTCTCTCTCTCTCTCTGTTTATCACTCCGTGTTGTTCTCTCTCTCTCTCTCTGTTTATCACTCTGTGTTGTTCTCTCTCTCTGTTTATCACTCTGTGTTGTTCTCTCTCTCTCTGTTTATCACTCTGTGTTGTTCTCTCTCTCTCTCTGTTTATCACTCTGTGTTGTTCTCTATCTCTGTTTATCACTCTGTGTTGTTCTCTCTCTCTCTCTCTCTGTTTATCACTCTGTGTTGTTCTCTCTCTATCTCTCTGTTTATCACTCTGTGTTGTTCTCTCTCTCTCTGTTTATCACTCCGTGTTGTTCTCTCTCTCTCTGTTTATCACTGTGTTGTTCTCTCTCTCTCTCTATCACTCTGTGTTGTTCTCTCTCTCTCTCTGTTTATCACTCTGTGTTGTTCTCTCTCTCTCTGTTTATCACTGTGTTGTTCTCTCCCTCTCTCTATTGATCACTCTGTGTTCTCTCTCTCTCTCTCTCTCTGTTTATCAGTCTGTGTTGTTCTCTCTCTCTCTCTCTGTTTATCGCTCTGTGTTGTTCTCTCTCTCTCTGTTTATCACTCTGTGTTGTTCTCTCTCTCTCTGTTTATCACTCTGTGTTGTTCTCTCTCTCTCTCTGTTTCTCACTCTGTGTTGTTCTCTCTCTCTCTCTCTGTTTATCACTCTGTGTTGTTCTCTCTCTCTCTGTTTATCACTCTGTGTTGTTCTCTCTCTCTCTCTGTTTATCACTCTGTGTTGTTCTCTATCTCTGTTTATCACTCTCTCTCTCTCTCCCTCTCTGTTTCCCGGTGGGGGGTCTCTCTCTCTCTCTCTCTCTCTCATTGTGTCCCGGGGTCTCTCTCTCTCTCTCTCTGTCCCAGGGGGTCTCTCTCTCTCTCTCTCCCTCTGTGTCCCGGGGGGTCTCTCTCTCTCTCTCTCTGTGTCCTGGGGGTCTCTCTCTCTCTCTCCCTCTCTGTTTCCCGGTGGGGGGTCTCTCTCTCTCTCTCTCTCATTGTGTCCCGGGGTCTCTCTCTCTCTCTGTGTCCCAGGGGGTCTCTCTCTTTCTCTCTCTCTGTGTCCCAGGGGGTCTCTCTATCTCTCTCTCTGTCCCGGGGTCTCTCTCTCTCTCTGTGTCCCAGGGGGTCTCTCTCTCTCTCTCTCTCTCTGTGTCCCGGGGGGTCTCTCTCTCCCTCTCTCTCTGTCCCAGGGGGTCTCTCTCTCTCTCTCTGTCCCAGGGGGTCTCTCTCTCTCTCTCTGTGTGTCCCGGGGGGTCTCTCTCTCTCTCTCTGTCCCAGGGGGTCTCTCTCTCTCTCTCTTTCTCTGTGTCCCAGGGGTCTCTCTCTCTCTCTTTTCTCTGTGTCCCGGCGGGACTCTCTCTCTCTCTCTCTCTCTGTGTCCGGGGGGGGTCTCTCTCTCTCTCTCTCTCTCTCTGTGTCCCGGGGGGTCTCTCTCTCTCTTTCTTTCTCTCTCTGTGTCCCGGGGGGTCTCTCTCTCTCTCTCTCTCTGTGTCCTGGGGGGTCTCTCTCTCTCTCTCCCTCTCTATTTCCCGGTGGGGGGGTCTCTCTCTCTCTCTCTCTCACTGTGTCCCGGGGTCTCTCTCTCTCTCTCTCTGTGTCCCGGGGGGTCTCTCTCTCTCTCTCTCCCTCTCTCTCTCTCTCTCTCTGAGTCCCGGGGTCTCTCTCTCTCTCTCTCTCTCTCTGCCTCTGTGTCCCAGCGTGTCACTCTCTCTCTCTCTCTGTGTCCCAGGGTCTCTCTCTCCTCTCTCTCTGTTTATCACTCTGTGTTGTTCTCTCTCTCTCTCTGTTTATCACTCTTTGTTGTTCTCTCTCTCTCTGTTTATCACTCTGTGTTGTTCTCTCTCTCTCTCTCTCTCTCTGTTTATCACTCTGTGTTGTTCTCTCTCTCTCCCTGTTTATCACTCTGTGTTGTTCTCTCTCTCTCTCTCTGTTTATCACTCTGTGTTGTTCTCTCTCTCTCTCTCTGTTTATCACTCTGTGTTGTTCTCTCTCTCTGTTTATCACTCTGTGTTGTTCTGTCTCTATCTCTCTGTTTATCACTCTGTGTTGTTCTCTCTCTCTCTCTCTCTGTTTATCACTCCGTGTTGTTCTCTCTCTCTCTCTCTGTTTATCACTCTGTGTTGTTCTCTCTCTCTGTTTATCACTCTGTGTTGTTCTCTCTCTCTGTTTATCACTCTGTGTTGTTCTCTCTCTCTCTCTGTTTATCACTCTGTGTTGTTCTCTCCCTCTCTGTTTATCACTCTGTGTTGTTCTCTCTCTCTCTCTCTCTCTCTGTTTATCACTCTGTGTTGTTCTGTCTCTATCTCTCTGTTTATCGCTCTGTGTTGTTCTCTCTCTCTCTGTTTATCACTCTGTGTTGTTCTCTCTCTCTCTGTTTCTCACTCTGTGTTGTTCTCTCTCTCTCTCTCTGTGTCCCGGGGGGTCTCTCTCTCTCTCTCTGTGTCCCGGGGGGTCTCGCTCTCTCTCTCTCTCTGTGTCCTGGCGGGTCTCTCTCTCTCCCTCTCTGTTTCCTGGTGGGGGGGTCTCTCTCTCTCTCTCTTTCGCTCTCTGTGTCCCGGGGTCTCTCTCTCTCTCTCTGTCCCAGGGGGTCTCTCTCTCTCTCTCACTGTGTCCCGGGGTCTCTCTCTCTCTCTCTCTGTGTCCCAGGGGGTCTCTCTCTCTCTCTCTCTGTGTCCCAGGGTGTCTCTCTCTCTCTCTCTGTTTATCACTCTGTGTTGTTCTCTCTCTCTCTCTCTGTTTATCACTCTGTGTTGTTCTCTCTCACTCTCTGTTTATCACTCTGTGTTGTTCTCTCTCTCTCTCTGTTTATCACTCTGTGTTGTTCTCTCTCTCTCTCTCTCTCTGTTTATCACTCTGTGTTGTTTTCTCTCTCTCTCTCTCTCTCTCTGTTTATCACTCTCTGTTGTTCTCTCTCTCTCTCTGTTTATCACTCTGTGTTGTTCTCTCTCTCTCTCTGTTTATCACTCTGTGTTGTTCTCTCTCTCTCTCTCTCTGTTTATCACTCTTTGTTGTTCTCTCTCTCTCTATCTCTCTGTTTATCACTCTGTGTTGTTCTCTCTCTCTCTCTGTTTATCACTCTGTGTTGTTCTCTCTCTCTCTCTCTGTCCTGGGGGGGTCTCTCTCTCCCTCTCTCTCTCTCTCTGTGTCCCGGGGTCTCTCTCTCTCTCTCTCTCTGTGTCCCGGGGGGTCTCTCTCTCTCTCTCTCCCTCTGTGTCCCGGGGGGTCTCTCTCTCTCTCTCTCTGTGTCCCGGGGGGTCTCTCTCTCTCTCTCTCTGTGTCCTGGGGGGGTCTCTCTCTCCCTCTCTCTCTCTCTGTGTCCGGGGTCTCTCTCTCTCTCTCTCTGTGTCCCGGGGGGGGGGTCTCTCTCTCTCTCTGTGTCCCGAGGGGTCTCTCTCTCTCTCTCTCTCTCTGTCCCAGGGGGTCTCTCTCTCTCCCTCTCTCTCTGTCTCCCGGGGGGGTCTCTCTCTCTCTCTCTCTCTGTGTCCTGGGGGTCTCTCTCTCTCTCTCTCCCTCTCTGTTTCCCGGTGGGGGGGTCTCTCTCTCTCTCTCTCTCTCACTGTGTCCCGGGGTCTCTCTCTCTCTCTCTGAGTCCCAGGGTGTCTCTCTCTCTCTCTCTCTCTGTTCATCACTCTGTGTTGTTCTCTCTCTCTCTCTGTTTCTCACTCTGTTTCTCTTCTCTCTCTCTCTCTGTTTATCACTCTGTGTTGTTCTCTCTCTCTCTCTGTTTATCACTCTGTGTTGTTCTCTCTCTCTCTCTCTCTCTCTCTATTTATCACTCTGTGTTGTTCTCTCTCTCCCTGTTTATCACTCTGTGTTGTTCTCTCTCTCTCTGTTTATCACTCTGTGTTGTTCTCTCTCTCTCTCTGTTTATCACTCTGTGTTGTTCTCTCTCTCTCTGTTTATCACTCTGTTCTCTGTCTCTCTCTCTCCGTTTATCACTCTGTGTTGTTCTCTCTCTCTGTTTATCACTCTGTGTTGTTCTCTCCCTCTCTGTTTATCACTCTGTGTTGTTCTCTCTCTCTCTGTTTATCACTCTGTGTTGTTCTCTCTCCCTCTGTTTATCACTGTGTGTTGTTCTCTCTCTCTGTTTATCACTCTGTGTTGTTCTCTCTCTCTCTGTTTGTCACTCTGCGTTGTTCTCTCTCTCTCTCTCTCTGTTTATCACTCTGTGTTGTTCTTTCTGTTTATCACTCTGTGTTGTTCTCTCTCTCTCTGTTTATCACTCTGTGTTGTTCTCTCTCTCTCTCTGTTTATCACTCTGTGTTGTTCTCTATCTCTGTTTATCACTCTGTGTTGTTCTCTCTCTCTCTCTCTCTGTTTATCACTCTGTGTTGTTCTCTCTCTATCTCTCTGTTTATCACTCTGTGTTGTTCTCTCTCTCTCTGTTTATCACTCCGTGTTGTTCTCTCTCTCTCTGTTTATCACTGTGTTGTTCTCTCTCTCTCTCTATCACTCTGTGTTGTTCTCTCTCTCTCTCTGTTTATCACTCTGTGTTGTTCTCTCTCTCTCTGTTTATCACTGTGTTGTTCTCTCCCTCTCTCTATTGATCACTCTGTGTTCTCTCTCTCTCTCTCTCTCTGTTTATCAGTCTGTGTTGTTCTCTCTCTCTGTTTATCGCTCTGTGTTGTTCTCTCTCTCTCTGTTTATCACTCTGTGTTGTTCTCTCTCTCTCTGTTTATCACTCTGTGTTGTTCTCTCTCTCTCTCTGTTTCTCACTCTGTGTTGTTCTCTCTCTCTCTCTCTGTTTATCACTCTGTGTTGTTCTCTCTCTCTCTGTTTATCACTCTGTGTTGTTCTCTCTCTCTCTCTGTTTATCACTCTGTGTTGTTCTCTATCTCTGTTTATCACTCTCTCTCTCTCTCCCTCTCTGTTTCCCGGTGGGGGGTCTCTCTCTCTCTCTCTCTCTCTCTCATTGTGTCCCGGGGTCTCTCTCTCTCTCTCTCTGTCCCAGGGGGTCTCTCTCTCTCTCTCTCTCCCTCTGTGTCCCGGGGGGTCCTCTCTCTCTCTCTCTCTGTGTCCTGGGGGTCTCTCTCTCTCTCTCCCTCTCTGTTTCCCGGTGGGGGGTCTCTCTCTCTCTCTCTCTCTCTCATTGTGTCCCGGGGTCTCTCTCTCTCTCTGTGTCCCAGGGGGTCTCTCTCTTTCTCTCTCTCTGTGTCCCAGGGGGTCTCTCTATCTCTCTCTCTGTCCCGGGGTCTCTCTCTCTCTCTGTGTCCCAGGGGTCTCTCTCTCTCTCTCTTTCTGTTTATCACTCTATGTTGTTCTCTCTCTCTCTCTGTTTATCACTCTGTGTTGTTCTCTCTCTCTCTCTGTTTATCACTCTGTGTTGTTCTCTCTCTCTCTGTTTATCACTCTGTGTTGTTCTCTCTCTCTCTCTCTCTCTGTTTATCACTCTGTTGTTCTCTCTCTCTCTCTGTTTATCACTCTGTGTTGTTCTCTCTCTCTCTCTGTTTATCACTCTGTGCTGTTCTCTCTCTCTCTGTTTATCACTCTGTGTTGTTCTCTCTCTCTCTCTCTGTTTATCACTCTGTGTTGTTCTCTCTCTCTCTCTCTCTGTGTCCTGGGGGTGTCTCTCTCTCCCTCTCTCTGTGGCCCGGGGTCTCTCTCTCTCTCTCTCTGTCCTGGGTGGGGGGGGGGGGGGGGGTCTCTCTCTCTCTCTCTCTCTCTCGCTGTGTGTCCCGAGGGGTCTCTCTCTCTCTCTCTCTCTGTCCCAGGGGGTCTCTCTCTCTCTCTCTCTCCCTCTGTGTCCCGGGGGGTCTCTCTCTCTCTCTCTCTGTGTCCTGGGGGTCTCTCTCTCTCTCTCTCCCTCTCTGTTTCCCTTGGGGGGTCTCTCTCTCTCTCTCTCTCATTGTCTCTGTGTCCCAGGGTGGCTCTCTCTCTCTCTCTCTCTGTTTATCACTCTGTGTGTCTCTGTCTTCTCTCTCTCTCTGTTTATCACTCTGTGTTGTTCTCTCTCTCTCTCTGTTTATCACTCTGTGTTGTTCTCTCTCTCTCTCTGTTTATCACTCTATGTTGTTCTCTCTCTCACTCTCTGTTTATCACTCTGTGTTGTTCTCTCTCTCTCTCTCTGTTTATCACTCTATGTTGTTCTCTCTCTCACTCTCTGTTTATCACTCTGTGTTGTTCTCTCTCTCTCTCTCTCTCTGTTTATCACTCTGTTGTGGAGATGCCGGTGATGGACTGGGTTTGACAAATGTAAGGAATCTTACAACACCAGGTTATAGTCCAACTGTTTTATTTGAAAATCACAAGCTTTCGGAGGCTTTCTCCTTCGTCAGGTGAGTGAGTGTGGGATTCCATGGAAGGTTACTGCATTTATAGTCAGAGAACAATACCTGGTGATTACAGATAATCTTTCCAACTGCCCGTTGTCAAGGCAATCAAAGTGTTCAGACAGAGTGATGTTACCTCCAGGACCACCGAATATACAAACGGCCAGGACAAAAGACAGACAGGGAGAGATAGAGAAACATCCAAAAGGAAGAGAAAGACAGAGAATGACCCGTTGTATTAAAGACAGATAACTTTTTTTCGCTGGTGGGGTTACGTGTAGCGTGACATGAACCCAAGATCCCGGTTGAGGCCGTCCTCATGGCCGCACCCCAATATGCCAACATTTTCATGCACAAGTTCGAGCAGGATTTCTTCACTGCACAGGACCTCCAACCAACTCTATACACCAGATACATCGACGACATTTTCTTCCTATGGACCCATGGCGAAGAATCACTGAAGAGACTACACGATAACATCAACAAGTTCCATCCCACCATCAAGCGCACCATGGACTACTCCTCAGAATTGGTTTCTTTCTTGGACACACGAATCTCTATCAAAGACGGGCACCTCAGCACCTCACTCTACTGCAAGCCCACGGACAACCTCACGATGCTCCACTTTTCCAGCTTCCACCCTAACCACATCAAAGAGCCCATCCCCTATGGACAGGCCCTGTGAATACACAGGATCTGCTCAGACGAGGAGGAACGCGATGGACACCTACAGACGCTGAAAGACGCCCTCGTAAGAACGGGATATGACGCTCGACTCGTCGATCGACAGTTCCGACGGGCCACAGCGAAAAATCGCAAGAACTCTTCAGAAGACTAACACGGGATGCAACCAACAGAGTACCCTTCGTCGTCCAGTACTTCATGTTCTCCGCAGCCTTCAACATGTCATTGATGATGACGAACACCTCGCTATGGCCATCCCCACACCTCCACTACTCGCCTTTAAACAGCCACCCAACCTCAAACAAACCATCGTTCGCAGCAAATTACCCAGCTTTCAGGAGAACAGCGTCCACCACACCACACAACCCTGCCACGGCAACCTCTGCAAGACATGCCAGATCATCGACACAGATACCACCATCACACGAGAGGACACCACCCACCAGGTACACGGTTCATACTCCTGTGACTCGGCCAACGTTGTCTACCTCATACGTTGCAGGAAAGGATGCCCCAGAGCATGGTACATTGGCGAGACCATGCAGACACTGTGACAACGGATGAACGGACACCGCGCAACAATCGCCAGACAGGAGGGTTCCCTCCCAGTCGGGGAACACTTCAGCAGTCATGGACATTCAGCCACTGACCTTCAGGTAAGCATTCTCCAAGGCGGCCTTTGAGACACACGACAACGCAAAATCGTCGAGCAGAAATTGATAGCGAAGTTCCGCACCCATGAGGACGGCCTCAACCGGGATCTTGGGTTCATGTCACACTACACGTAACCCCACCAGCGAAAAAAGTTATCTGTTTTTAACACAACGGGTCATTCTCTGTCTTTCTCTTCCTTGGGGAGCGGGCAGGAAATTGGACATGAAGCTGAGTTCGGATCGGTCAATGCCCTGTGGGTGGCGGAGAGGGCCCAGGGGCTATGTGGCCGGGTCCTGCTCCGACTTCTTGTGTTCTTTAGATTTGTGGTTGGGATCAGATCAGCCATGATCTTATTGAATGGCGGAGCAGGCTCGAGGGGCCGATTGGCCGACTCCTGCTCCTATTTCTTATGTTCTTTCGGATGTTTCTCTCTCTCTGTCTTTTGTTCTGGCCGTTTGTATATTCGGTGGTCCTGTATATAATGTCTCTCTGTCTGAACACTTTGATTGCCTTGACAACGGGCAGTTGGAAAGATTATCTGTAATCACCAGGCATTGTTCTCTGACTATAAATGCGGTAACGTTCAAGGAATCCCACACTTCACCTGACGAAGGAGAAAGCCTCCGAAAGCTTGTGATTTTCAAATCAAACAGTTGGACTGTAACCTGGTGTCAGATCCTGACATGGTCACTCTGTGCTGCTCTCTCTCTCTCTCTCTCCGTCTCCCGGGGGGACCGTGTGCACACTCTTCATTGGCTGTTCGCCGCCAGCTTAGTTTTGCGCCCTGTGATTGGTTGTTGCTGGAACATCCGGGGCGGGGGCGGGGCGGCCGCCATCTTGTGCTGAGTGGTGATCCGGGACCGAGGGACAGGGAGAGAGAGAGGCCGGGGACCGAGGGACAGGGAGAGAGAGAGAGGCCGGGGACCGAGGGACAGGGAGAGAGAGAGGCCGGGGACCGAGGGACAGGGAGAGAGAGAGGCCGGGGACCGAGGGACAGGGAGAGAGAGAGGCCGGGGACCGAGGGACAGGGAGAGGCCGGGGACCGAGACCGAGGGACAGGGAGAGGCCGGGGACCGAGACCGAGGGACAGGGAGAGGCCCCGGACCGAGACCGAGGGACAGGGAGAGGCCCCGGACCGAGACCGAGGGACAGGGAGAGGCCCCGGACCGAGACCGAGGGACAGGGAGAGGCCGCGGACCGAGCACCGACTGCCCGCCCACCATGACTTACATCCACAACTGGGGAGGAGTTCGTCCGGGCGGCGGAGAAACTCTGCCTGTCCGAGCCCATGAAGGTACCTGCGGGGCCCCGGGGGGCGGGGTATCAAACCAGCCCGGGGGTCCCACCCTGGGGTCCCGCTGTATTCCCCCCCCCCCCCCCGTATCTGTCGTCCTCCCCGTATCTGTCGCCCCCCCCCCCCCCGTATCTGTCGCCCCCCCCCCCCGTATCTGTCGCCCCCCCCCCCCGTATCTGTCGCCCCCCCTCCCCGGTATCTGTCGCCGCCCCCCCCCCCCCCCGCCTGGTTGCTCACTCTCCTTGTTCTGTTCTAGGTGCGGGTGGTTATTAAGTATCGACACTGTGCTGGACTCCTCTCTATGAAAGTGACTGACGATGTTGTGGTGAGTGGAGGGGTTGGGGCGGGGATGGGGAGAGGCGGGGTGGCGGGGTTATGGGGAGAGGCGGGGGTGGCGGGGTTATGGGGAGAGGCGGGGTGGCGGGGTTATGGGGAGAGGCGGGGTGGCGGGGTTATGGGGAGAGGCGGGGTGGCGGGGTTATGGGGAGAGGCGGGGTGGCGGGGTTATGGGGAGAGGCGGGGGTGGCGGGGTTATGGGGAGAGGCGGGGTGGCGGGGTTATGGGGAGAGGGCGGGGTGGCGGGGTTATGGGGGAGAGGCGGGGTGGCGGGGTTATGGGGAGAGGCGGGGTGGCGGGGTTATGGGGAGAGGCGGGGTGGCGGGGTTATGGGGAGAGGCGGGGTGGCGGGGTTATGGGGAGAGGCGGGGTGGCGGGGTTATGGGGAGAGGCGGGGTGGCGGGGTTATGGGGAGAGGCGGGGTGGCGGGGTTATGGGGAGAGGCGGGGTGGCGGGGTTATGGGGAGAGGCGGGGTGGCGGGGTTATGGGGAGAGGCGGGGTTGGCGGGGTTATGGGGAGAGGCGGGGTTATGGGGAGAGGCGGGGTTATGGGGAGAGGCGGGGTTATGGGGAGAGGCGGGGTTATGGGGAGAGGCGGGGGTTATGGGGAGAGGCGGGGGTTATGGGGAGAGGCGGGGTTATGGGGAGAGGCGGGGTTATGGGGAGAGGCGGGGTTATGGGGAGAGGCGGGGTTATGGGGAGAGGCGGGGTTATGGGGAGAGGCGGGGTGGCGGGGGTTATGGGGAGAGGCGGGGTTATGGGGAGAGGCGGGGTTATGGGGAGAGGCGGGGTTATGGGGAGAGGGCGGGGTTATGGGGAGAGGCGGGGTTATGGGGAGAGGCGGGGTTATGGGGAGAGGCGGGGTTATGGGGAGAGGCGGGGTGGCGGGGTTATGGGGAGAGGCGGGGTGGCGGGGTTATGGGGAGAGGCGGGGGTGGCGGGGTTATGGGGAGAGGCGGGGGTGGCGGGGTTATGGGGAGAGGCGGGGTGGCGGGGAGAGGCGGGGTGGCGGGGAGAGGCGGGGTGCGGGGATGGGGAGAGGCGGGGTGGCGGGGTTATGGGGAGAGGCGGGGTGGCGGGGATGGGGAGAGGCGGGGTGGCGGGGAGGGGTGGGGGCGGGGAGGGATGGGGAGGGGATGGGGATGGGGAGGGGTGGGGTGGCGGGGAGAGGCGGGGTGGCGGGGATGGGGAGAGGCGGGGTGGCGGGGATGGGGCGGGGAGGCGGGGATGGGGGCGGGGAGGGGACGGGGAGGGGACGGGGTTGCGGGGAGAGGTGGGTTTGCGGGGAGAGGTGGGGGTGGGGATGGGGAGAGGTGGGGTGGGGATGGGGAGAGGTGGGGTGGGGATGGGGAGAGGTGGGGTGGGGATGCGGGATTGCGGGAGAGGTGGGTTGGGGGTTGCGGGGAAGGGGTGACTGATCTTGGCCATGAGTTTGAGCTGTTTCCTTGGTCACCGCTCTGAGTCTGGTCATTCCCAAAGGGTGCAATACCCAGGGTGTGGATTGTTTCTCTGAAACACGAGCACACTGGAGGGGAGCGGGAACTGGTAGATCACGTCTCCACTGACTCAGGACTGAGAGCAGCAGAAAGGGACCTCAGCTGAACTCTGCTGTTTCTCTCATCAGATGTTTGTGGCCGTTTCCAAAGCTGTTCAGGTCTGACCCCTGACTGGAGAGAGTGGACTTCTGGGAGTCACTGTCACCACCTTATATTGGACTGTATGTTGCTGGGAGGTGCTGACTCCCTCCCCAGGGATAGCAGCTCTCTGCCTGGTGGTTGGGAGCTGGTTGAACCGATCAGTGACCATGGAGCTGTGTCACCGACCCATGGGATCAGTGTCTGAGACGTTGCCTGTGTGGTTCGGACAGTCTCTGGCTGTGGTCTGGTGAAGTTAGTGATGTCCAGCCTGACGAGGTTATTCGGCACTCATGTGGACAGTGTAATGGGGTACAGTTTCACTCATGGTTTACCCATTGTGCTGGGTGAGGATGCATTCTCTCTGGTTACATTCACCGAGCAGTAACCTCTGCCTCAATGATATCAAACGGCCAGTAGTGTGACTGGGCATTGTTAATTATCGAGTTACGGCTCTGCAGGACCACACTCGTTTTATTCTTGCTTGCTCTTTCCTTCCCTGCATCCCCCCCCCGCAGTGCCTGCAGTACAAGACAGACCAAGCTCAGGATGTCAAGAAGTTTGAGAAATTCCAGAACCAGTTGATGCGTCTCATGGTATCCCGGGAATCTCGCAGCAACCTGATGGAGATGGACTAAAGATCAGGATTTGCTGCCAGTCTCTCTTTTGGAGGGAACAAAAAGGACCTTTTCTTGTGCGAATGGAACGTAATGGAAAGATGAGGTCGGAAGACCTTATCCAGGTCTGGGGTGGGAGGGTGTGGGTATTGGGGAGAAGGTGATGTGACGGTGAAGCTTCACTGAGGAGGTTGCAGTGGGGAGTGGGTGTTTATTACAATAAACTCCTCCCAAAGATGGGTGGGATGGGAATGTTTCAGTTGGCAGGACTGAGGCATCGCCGTGAAGCCTGATCGTGAGTTGTGTTACGTATCTGCAGTCGAGGAAAACTCCTTTTCCTTTGAATAATCCTGTGGGAAGCTGCCAGCCTGTGCAGGAGCTGGGTGCTAAAATAAACGATCCATGGCTGCATCTGCCTTGTCTTTCATATTTTCTCTCTCTCTCTCTCACACACACACTTATATTCTCTACAGTTCAATAAGATGTTTGTGAACTATCTCTCAATATTAATTTAAACCATAAGTGCTCATTTGTCATATGGTGAAACTGCCAGAGAATCAGTCTAGCCCAGCATCCCTGGCTGCCTCAGACTGGCCGGCAGGAGGCAGCACCTGGGATGTGGGCGAGGCTGGCATTTTTTTGCCCATCCCTAATTGCCCTTGAGAAGGTGGTGGTGAGCCGCCTTGAACCGCTGCAGTCTGTGTGGTGACAGTTCTCCCTGAGCTGCTTGTTTTTGGCTCTGTCCACATCACCCCAGACACGGCTATCAATCAAGCCACTCTCCTCTCCCCACCAAAAGATAGCAAACACCTCCAGCTCTCTGGATTGAATGGATGGCTTTGTTGGACGATCTGGGCCAAGTCTTTGAATATCTGCAGTGCAGTGGTTAAATTAACACGCCTGTGACAGTGACACCAAGGAGTCCACAGTCACTCAATTTTAGTGATAGACACCTAAACTCAGTCATATTCCATACACATGTCCTGTCGTTATCCATTCAGCTAACCCATTGGGGTTTGAGTTGTATTTTCAAAAGAGCTCCTGATTTTCCGTTTAGTGCTGGGTTTACAATCACGGAGGCACAACAGTTAGAAAGAAACTTGTTGAAACCCAACAAAACCACTCTGAGCTATGTTAAAAGCACTTGTAAAAATGTTTTGATTTGTGCCTCTTTCCTTGTGAAAAGTGTTTGGATTTAAATAGCTTCCAAAATATACTTGTACACACTTAAACCAGTTTCTCAACATTCACTGAGAAACAAGGGAGACATTCAGAGGCTGGAGGCAATGCAGAGAGGAGCGATGAGACGGATCATTAGATTTGGACCAAGTTATGAGGAAAGACTGGGGAGAATTGGGCTTGTTAGCCTGGAAAGGAGGCATTTGAGAGATGATATGGACTGGGAGATGCAGTTAAAAGTAAGGACGAGGTAAAATGAAAATATTGCTTCAAATTGAAAGTCGGACAAGTGGACACAGTCTCAATTCAGGAAAAGGGAGACTGAGGACTGATGCCAACAAACAGAAAACATTCATGTGTTTTCAACATCAACACCAAACGAGGTTTGGATGTGAATGAATTTGTGGCAGTGGAAAAGGGGATTGGACCATTGGGATTCCATACAATGAGACTGGATAAAAAGGGGTTTTGTCCATTGGAATTCCATACAATGAGACTGGATAAAAAGGGGATTGGACCATTGGGATTCCATACAATGAGACTGAATAAAAAGGGGTTTTGTCCATTGGAATTCCATACAATGAGACTGGATAAAATGGGGTTTGGACCATTTGGATTCCATACAATGAGACTGAATAAAAAGGGGTTTTGTCCATTGGAATTCCATACAATGAGACTGGATAAAAAGGGGTTTTATCCATTGGGATTCCATACAATGAGACTGGATAAAAAGGGGTTTGGACCATTGGGATTCCATACAATGAGACTGGATAAAAAGGGGTTTTGTCCATTGGAATTCCAAACAATGAGACTGGATAAAAAAGGGATTGGACCATTGGGATTCCATACAATGAGACTGGATAAAAAGGGGATTGGACCATTGGGATTCCATACACTGAGACTGAATAAAAGGCGTTTTTCCATTGGGATTCCATACAATGAGACTGAATAAAAATGGGTTTTTCCATTGGGATTCCATCCAATGAGACTGAATAAAAAGGAATTTGCTCCATTGGGATTCCATACAATGAGACTGAATAAAAAGGGATTTGGACCATTGGAATTCCATACAATGAGACTGAATAAAAAGGGATTTTGTCCATTGGGATTCCGTCCAATGAGACTGAATTAAAAGGGGTTTTTCCATTGGGATTCCATACAATGAGACTGAATAAAAAGGGGTTTTTCCATTGGGATTCCATACAATGAGACTGAATAAAAATGGGTTTTTTTCCATTGGGATTCCATACACTGAGACTGAATAAAAAGGAGTTTTTCCATTGGGATTCCATACAATGAGACAATAAAAAGGGGTTTTTCCATTGGGATTCCATACAATGAGACTGAATAAAAATGGTTTTTTTTCCATTGGGATTCCATACAATGAGACTGGATAAAAAGGGGATTGGAGCATTGGGATTCCATACAATGAGACTGGATAAAAAAGGGATTGGACCATTGGGATTCCATACAATGAGACTGGATAAAAAAGGGATTGGACCATTGGGATTCCATACAATGAGACTGGATAAAAAGTGGTTTTGTCCATTGGAATTCCATACAATGAGACTGGATAAAAAGGGGATTGGACCATTGGGATTCCATACAATGAGACTGAATAAAAAGGGGTTTTGTCCATTGGAATTCCATACAATGAGACTGGATAAAATGGGGTTTGGACCATTTGGATTCCATACAATGAGACTGAATAAAAAGGGGTTTTGTCCATTGGAATTCCATACAATGAGACTGGATAAAAAGGGGTTTTATCCATTGGGATTCCATACAATGAGACTGGATAAAAAGGGGTTTGGACCATTGGGATTCCATACAATGAGACTGGATAAAAAGGGGTTTTGTCCATTGGAATTCCAAACAATGAGACTGGATAAAAAAGGGATTGGACCATTGGGATTCCATACACTGAGACTGAATAAAAGGCGTTTTTCCATTGGGATTCCATACAATGAGACTGAATAAAAATGGGTTTTTCCATTGGGATTCCATACAATGAGACTGGATAAAAAGGGGATTGGACCATTGGGATTCCATACAATGAGACTGGATAAAAAGGGGATTGGACCATTGGGATTCCATACACTGAGACTGAATAAAAGGCGTTTTTCCATTGGGATTCCATACAATGAGACTGAATAAAAATGGGTTTTTCCATTGGGATTCCATCCAATGAGACTGAATAAAAAGGAATTTGCTCCATTGGGATTCCATACAATGAGACTGAATAAAAAGGGATTTGGACCATTGGAATTCCATACAATGAGACTGAATAAAAAGGGATTTTGTCCATTGGGATTCCGTCCAATGAGACTGAATTAAAAGGGGTTTTTCCATTGGGATTCCATACAATGAGACTGAATAAAAAGGGGTTTTTCCATTGGGATTCCATACAATGAGACTGAATAAAAATGGGTTTTTTTCCATTGGGATTCCATACACTGAGACTGAATAAAAAGGAGTTTTTCCATTGGGATTCCATACAATGAGACAATAAAAAGGGGTTTTTCCATTGGGATTCCATACAATGAGACTGAATAAAAATGGTTTTTTTTCCATTGGGATTCCATACAATGAGACTGGATAAAAAGGGGATTGGAGCATTGGGATTCCATACAATGAGACTGGATAAAAAAGGGATTGGACCATTGGGATTCCATACAATGAGACTGGATAAAAAAGGGATTGGACCATTGGGATTCCATACAATGAGACTGGATAAAAAGGGGATTGGACCATTGGAATTCCATACAATGAGACTGGATAAAAAGGGGATTGGACCATTGGAATTCCATACAATGAGACTGGATAAAAAGGGGTTTGGACCATTGGGATTCCATACAATGAGACTGAATAAAAAGGGGTTTTATCCATTGGGATTCCATGCACTGAGACTGAATAAAAAGTGGTTTTGTCCATTGGGATTCCATACAATGAGACTGGATAAAAAAGGGATTGGACCATTGGGATTCCATAGAATGAGACTGGATAAAAAGGGGATTGGACAATTGGAATTCCATACAATGAGACTGGATAAAAAGGGGTTTTGTCCATTGGGATTCCATGCACTGAGACTGAATAAAAAGTGGTTTTGTCCATTGGGATTCCATACACTGAGACTGAATAAAAGGCGTTTTTCCATTGGGATTGCATACAATGAGACTGAATAAAAATGGGTTTTTCCATTGGGATTCCATCCAATGAGACTGAATAAAAAGGGATTTGCTTCATTGGGATTCCATACAATGAGACTGAATAAAAAGTGATTTGGACCATTGGGATTCCATACAATGAGACTGAATAAAAAGGAATTTGGTCCATTGGGATTCCATACAATGAGACTGAATAAAAAGGGATTTTGTCCATTGGGATTCCATCCAATGAGACTGAATTAAAAGGGGTTTTTCCATTGGGATTCCATACACTGAGACTGAATAAAAAGGGGTTTTTCCATTGGGTTTCCATACAATGAGACTGAATAAAAATGGGTTTTTTTCCATTGGGATTCCATACACTGAGACTGAATAAAAAGGCGTTTTTCCATTGGGATTGCATGCAATGAGATTGAAGAAAAAGGGGTTTTTCCATTGGGATTCCATACAATGAGACTGAATAAAAATGGGTTTTTTTCCATTGGGATTCCATACAATGAGACTGGATAAAAAGGGGATTGGACCATTGGGATTCCATACAATGAGACTGGATAAAAAAGGGGTTGGACCATTGGGATTCCATACAATGAGACTGGATAAAAAGGGGATTGGACCATTGGGATTCCATACAATGAGACTGGATAAAAAGGGGATTGGACCATTGGGATTCCATACAATGAGACTGAATAAAAAGGGGTTTTTTTCCATTGGGATTCCATACAATGAGACTGAATAAAAATGGGTTTTTTTCCATTGGGATTCCATACAATGAGACTGGATAAAAAGGGGATTGGACCATTGGGATTCCATACAATGAGACTGGATAAAAAAGGGATTGGACCATTGGGATTCCATACAATAAGACTGGATAAAAAGGGGATTGGACCATTTGGATTACACACAATGAGACTGAATAAAAAGGGGTTTTGTCCATTGGAATTCCATACAATGAGACTGGATAAAAAGGGGTTTGGACCATTGAGATTCCATACAATGAGACTGGATCAAAAAGGGTTTGGACCATTGGAATTCCATACACTGAGACTGAATAAAAATGTTTTTTTTTCCATTGGGATTTCATACAATGAGACTGAATAAAAATGGGTTTTTCCATTGGGATTCCATACAATGAAACTGAATAAAAAGGGGTTTTTCCATTGGGATTCCATACAATGAGACTGAAAAAAAGGCGTTTATCCATTGGGATTCCATACAATGAGACTGAATAAAAAGGGGTTTTTCCATTCGGATTCCATACAATGAGACTGAATAAAAAGGGATTTGCTCCATTGGGAATCCATACAATGTGACTGAATAAAAAGGGATTTTGTCCATTGGGATTCCATACACTGAGACTGAATAAAAAGGGATTTTGTCCATTTGGATTCCATACACTGAGACTGAATAAAAAGGGATTTTTCCATTGGGATTCCATACAATGAGACTGAATAAATATGGTTTTTTTTCCATTGGGATTCCATACAATGAGACTGAATAAAAATGGGTTTTTCCATTGGGATTCCATGCAATGAGACTGAATAAAAAGGGGTTTTTCCATTGGGATTCCATCCAATGAGATTGAATAAAAAGGGGTTTTTCCATTCGGATTCGATCCAATGAGACTGAATAAAAAGGGATTTGCTCCATTGGGATTCCATACACTGAGACTGAATAAAAGGCGTTTTTCCATTGGGATTCCATACAATGAGACTGAATAAAAAGGGGTTTTTCCATTCGGATTCCATCCAATGATACTGATTAAAAAGGGATTTGCTCCATTGGGATTCCATACAATGTGACTGAATAAAAAGTGATTTGGTCCATTGGGATACCATACAATGAGACTGTATTAAAAGGGATTTTGACAATTGGGATTCCATACAATGAGACTGGATAAAAAGGGGTTTCGTCCATTGGGATTCCATACGATGAGACTGGATAAAAAGGGGATTGGACCATTGGAATTCCATACAATGAGACTGGATCAAAAGGGGTTTTGGACCATTGGGATTCCATACAATGAGACTGGATAAAAAAGGGTTTTATCCATTGGGATTCCATACAATGAGACTGGATAAAAAGGGGTTTGGACCATTGGGATTCCATACAATGAGACTGAGTAAAAAGGGGATTGAACCATTGGGATTCCATACAATGAGACTGGATAAAAATGGGTTTGGACCATTGGGATTCCATACAATGAGACTGAATAAAAAGGGGTTTTATCCATTGGGATTCCATACAATGAGACTGAATAAAAAGGGGTTTTATCCATTGGGATTCCAGACAATGAGACTGGATAAAAAGGGGTTTGGACCATTCGGATTCCATACAATGAGACTGGATAAAAAGGGGTTTTATCCATTGGGATTCCATACAATGAAACTGAATAAAAAGGTATTTTGTCGATTGGGATTCCATACAATGAGACTGAATAAAAAGGGATTTGGACAATTTGGATTCCATACAATGAGACTGAATAAAAACGGGTTTTATCCATTGGGATTCCATACAATGAGACTGAATAAAAAGGGGTTTTATCCATTGGGATTCCATACAATGAGACTGAATAAAAAGGGATTTTGTCCATTGAGATTCCATACAATGAGACTGAATAAAAAGGGGTTTTGTCCATTGGGATTCCATACAATGAGACTGGATAAAAAGGGGTTTGGGCAATTGGGATTCCATATAATGAGAGTGAATAAAAAGGGATTTGGTCCATTGGAATTCCATAGAATGAGACTGAATAAAAAGGGGTTTGGACCATTGGAATTCCATACAATGAGACTGGATAAAAAGGGGTTTGGACCATTGGGATTCCATACAATGAGACTGAATAAAAAGGGGTTATATCCATTGGGATTCCATACAATGAGACAGGATAAAAAGGGGTTTGGACCATTGGGATTCCATACAATGAGACCGGATAAAAAGGGGATTGGACCATTGGGATTCCACACAATGAGACTGGATAAAAAGGGATTTGGACCATTGGGATTCCATACAATGAGACTGGATAAAAAGGGATTTGGACCATTGGGATTCCATGCAATGAGACTGGATAAAAAGGGGTTTTATCCATTGGGATTCCATACAATGAGACTGGATAAAAAGGGGTTTTATCCTTTGGGATTCCATACAGTGAGACTGGATAAAAAGGGGTTTTATCCTTTGGGATTCCATACAATGAGACTGAATAAAAAGGGGTTTTATCCTTTGGGATTCCATACAATGAGACTGAATAAAAAGGTGTTTTATCCTTTGGGATTCCATACAATGAGACTGAATAAAAAGGGGTTTTATCCATTGGGATTCCATACAATGAGACGGAATAAAAAGGGGTTTTATCCATTGGGATTCCATACAATGAGACTGGATAAAAAGGGGTTTTATCCTTTGGGATTCCATACAATGAGACTGAATAAAAAGGGGTTTTATCCATTGGGATTCCATACAATGAGACTGAATAAAAAGGGGTTTTATCCATTGGGATTCCATACAATGAGACTGGATAAAAAGGGATTTTGTCCATTGGGATTCCATACAATGAGACTGAATAAAAACGGGTTTTATCCATTGGGATTCCATACAATGAGACTGAATAAAAAGGGATTTGGACCATTGGGATTCCATACACGGAGACTGAATAAAAAGGGGTTTTATCCATTGGGATTCCAAACAATGAGACTGAATAAAAAGGGGTTTTATCCATTGGGATTCCAAACAATGAGACTGAATAAAAAGGGGTTTTATCCATTGGGATTCCATACAATGAGACTGAATAAAAAGGGGTTTTTCCATTGGGATTCCATACAATGAGACTGGATAAAAATGTTTTTTTTCCATTGGGATTCCACACAATGAGACTGAATAAAAATGGGTTTTTCCATTGGGATTCCATACAATGAGACTGAATAAAAAGGGGTTTTTCCATTGGGATTCCATCCAATGAGACTGAATAAAAAGGGATTTTGTCCATTGGGACTCCATACAATGAGACTGAATAAAAAGGGTTTTTTCCATTCGGATTCCATCCAATGATACTGATTAAAAAGGGATTTGCTCCATTGGGATTCCATACAATGTGACTGAATAAAAAGTGATTTGGTCCATTGGGATTCCATACAATGAGACTGAACTAAAAGGGATTTTGACCATTGGGATTCCATACAATGAGACTGGATAAAAAGGGGTTTGGTCCATTGGGATTCCATACAATGAGACTGGATAAAAAGGGATTTGGACCATTGGGATTCCATACAATGAGACTGGATAATAAGGGGTTTTATCCATTGGGATTCCATACAATGAGACTGGATAAAAAGGGGATTGGACCATTGGAATTCCATACAATGAGACTGGATAAAAAGGGGTTTGGACCATTGGGATTCCATACAATGAGACTGGATAAAAAGGGGTTTTATCCATTGGGATTCCATACAATGAGACTGAATAAAAAGGGGATTGGACCATTGGAATTCCATACAATGAGACTGGATAAAAAGGGGTTTGGACCATTGGGATTCCATACAATGAGACTGGATAAAAAGGGATTTTATCCATTGGGATTCCATGCAATGAGACTGAATAAAAAGGGATTTTATCCATTGGGATTCCATACAATGGGACTGAATAAAAAGGGATTTGGACCATTAGGATTCCATACAATGAGACTGGATAAAAAGGGATTTGGACCTTTGGGATTCCATACAATGAGACTGGATAAAATGGGGATTGGACCATTGGAATTCCATACAATGAGACTGGATAAAATGGGGTTTGGACCATTGGGATTCCATACAATGAGACTGGATAAATAGGGGTTTGGACCATTGGAATTCCATACAATGAGACTGGATAAAACGGGATTGGACCATTGGGATTCCATACAATGAGACTGGATAAAAAGGGATTTTTGTCCATCGGGATTCCCAACAATGAGACTGAATAAAAAGGGGTTTTATCCATTGGGATTCCATACAATGAGACTGAATAAAAAGCGATTTGGACCATTGGGATTCCATACAATGAGACTGGATAAAAAGGGGTTTTATCCATTGGGATTCCATACAATGAGACTGGATAAAAAGGGATTTTTGTCCATCGGGATTCCCAACAATGAGACTGAATAAAAAGGGGTTTTATCCATTGGGATTCCATACAATGAGACTGAATAAAAAGTGATTTGGACCATTGGGATTCCATACAATGAGACTGGATAAAAAGGGGTTTTATCCATTGGGATTCCATACAATGAGACTGGATAAAAAGGGATTTTTGTCCATCGGGATTCCCAACAATGAGACTGAATAAAAAGGGGTTTTATCCATTGGGATTCCATACAATGAGACTGAATAAAAAGCGATTTGGACCATTGGGATTCCAGACAATGAGACTGAATAAAAAGGGGTTTTATCCATTGGGATTCCATACAATGAGACTGGATAAAAAGGGGTTTTGTCCATTAGGATTCCATACAATGAGACTGAATAAAAAGGGGTTTTATCCATTGGGATTCCATACAATGAGACTGGATAAAAAGGGATTTTGTCCATTGGGATTCCAAACAATGAGACTGAATAAAAAGGGTTTTTATCCATTGGGATTCCACACAATGAGACTGAATAAAAAGGGTTTTTATCCATTAGGATTCCATACAATGAGACTGAATAAAAAGGGGTTTTATCCATTGGGATTCCGTCCAATGAGACTGGATAAAAAGGGGATTGGACCATTGGGATTCCATACAATGAGACTGAATAAAAAGGGGTTTTATCCATTGGGATTCCATACAATGAGACTGAATAAAAAGCGATTTGGACCATTGGGATTCCATACAATGAGACTGGATAAAAAGGGGTTTTATCCATTGGGATTCCATACAATGAGACTGAATAAAAAGGGGTTTTATCCATTGGGATTCCATACAATGAGACTGAATAAAAAGGCGTTTTATCCATTGGGATTCCATACAATGAGACTGAATAAAAAGGCGTTTTATCCATTGGGATTCCATACAATGAGACTGGATAAAAAGGGGTTTTGTCCATTGGGATTCCATACAATGAGACTGAATAAAAAGGGATTTTGTCCATTGGGATTCCAAACAATGAGACTGAATAAAAAGGGTTTTTATCCATTGGGATTCCATACAATGAGACTGGATAAAAAGGGGTTTTATCCATTAGGATTCCATGCAATGAGACTGAATAAAAAGCGGTTTTATCCATTGGGATTCCATACAATGAGACTGGATAAAAAGGGGTTTTATCCATTGGGATTCCATACAATGAGACTGAATAAAAAGGGATTTTGTCCATTGGGATTCCATACAATGAGACTGGATAAAAAGGGATTTGGACCTTTGGGATTCCATACAATGAGACTGGATAAAAAGGGGTTTTATCCATTGGGATTCCATACAATGAGACTGAATAAAACGGGATTGGACCATTGGGATTCCATACAATGAGACTGAATAAAAAGGGGTTTGATCCATTGGGATTCCATACAATGAGACTGAATAAAAAGGGGTTTGATCCATTGGGATTCCATACAATGAGACTGGATAAAAAGGGGTTTGATCCATTGGGATTCCATACAATGAGACTGGATAAAAAGGGTATTGGACCATTGGAATTCCATACAATGAGAGTGAATAAAAAGGGGTTTGATCCATTGGGATTCCATACAATGAGACTGGATAAAAAGGGATTTGGACCTTTGGGATTCCATACAATGAGACTGGATAAAAAGGGGATTGGACCATTGGAATTCCATACAATGAGACTGGATAAAAAGGGGTTTGGACCATTGGGATTCCATACAATGAGACTGGATAAAAAGGGGTTTGGACCATTGGGATTCCATACAATGAGACTGGATAAAACGGGATTGGACCATTGGGATTCCATACAATGAGAGTGAATAAAAAGGGGTTTGATCCATTGGGATTCCATACAATGAGACTGGATAAAAAGGGATTTGGACCTTTGGGATTCCATACAATGAGACTGGATAAAATGGGGTTTGGACCATTGGAATTCCATACAATGAGACTGGATAAAAAGGGGTTTTATCCATTGGGATTCCATACAATGAGACTGAATAAAAAGGGATTTGGACCATTGGGATTCCATACAATGAGACTGAATAAAAAGGGGTTTTATCCATTAGGATTCCATGCAATGAGACTGAATAAAAAGCGGTTTTATCCATTGGGATTCCATACAATGAGACTGGATAAAAAGGGGTTTTATCCATTGGGATTCCATACAATGAGACTGAATAAAAAGGGATTTTGTCCATTGGGATTCCATACAATGAGACTGGATAAAAAGGGATTTGGACCATTGGGATTCCATACAATGAGACTGAATAAAAAGGGGTTTTATCCATTGGGATTCCATACAATGAGACTGGATAAAAAGGGATTTGGACCTTTGGGATTCCATACAATGAGACTGGATAAAAAGGGGATTGGACCATTGGAATTCCATACAATGAGAGTGAATAAAAAGGGGTTTTATCCATTGGGATTCCATACAATGAGACTGGATAAAAAGGGGTTTTATCCATTGGGATTCCATACAATGAGAGTGAATAAAAAGGGGTTTCATCCATTGGGATTCCATACAATGAGACTGGATAAAAATGGTATTGGACCATTGGAATTCCATACAATGAGAGTGAATAAAAAGGGGTTTGGACCATTAGGATTCCATACAATGAGACTGAATAAAAAGGGATTTGGACCTTTGGGATTCCATACAATGAGACTGAATAAAAAGGGATTTGGACCATTGGGATTCCATACAATGAGACTGGATAAAATGGGGTTTGGACCATTGGGATTCCATACAATGAGACTGGATAAAACGGGATTGGACCATTGGGATTCCATACAATGAGACTGGATAAAAAGGGGTTTTATCCATTGGGATTCCATACAATGAGACTGAATTAAATGAGATTTGGTCAATTGGAATTCCATACAATGAGACTGGATAAAAAGGGATTTGTTCCATTCGGATTCCACACAATGGGATGGGATTTGTTCTGTTGTGTTTCCATACAATGGGAAGGAATGGGGAGGGATTTGGTCCATTGTGATTCTGTACTGTCATCTCTGCTTCTCCTCTGTCCTTTACTGATGAAATGCTGCATTTTCAGGGTTGCTCTCGTTCGGACAATATATTACACTGTCTGCCTGTTCAGGTGGCTGCTTTCCATCCCAAGACACTATTTGAAGTAGAGCAGGTGGTTCTCCCAATCAACATTATTCCCTCAACCAATACCACGACAAATATGTGAACAAGTCATTCATTTCATTGCTGTTTGTAGTATCTTCATGTGTGAAAAATGGCTGCCATATTTCCTTACATTAGAAGGGTGATTATACTTCCAAGTAATTCACTGTCTATGAAGTGTTTGGGATGTTTCTGAGAGATTGGAATAGAAATACAAGTCTTTAATTTGAACTGACATTCCATAGTCACTATTGCTCCTTTACCAAAGATGCTGGTTTTCGATCAGTGCCGATTGATGGGGCACCAAAACATGCTGGCATTGACTCCCAAATATACAGCACTTTAGCTCAGGAAATATTTAAGTTGACCAGTTGATCGCCATGTTGTTACACATTTTTTTTATTTGTTCATGGAATGCGGGTGTCATTGGCGAGGCCGGCATTTATTGCCCATCCTTATTTGCCCTTGAGAAGGTGGTGGTGAGCCGCCTTCTTGAACCGCTGCAGTCCGTGTGGTGACGGTTCTCCCACAGTGCTGTTAGGAAGGGAGTTCCAGGATTTTGACCCAGCGACGATGAAGGAACGGCGATATATTTCCAAGTCGGGATGGTGTGTGACTTGGAGGGGAACGTGCAGGTGGTGTTGTTCCCATGTGCCTGCTGCTCTTGTCCTTCTAGGTGGTAGAGGTCGCGGGTTTGGGAGGTGCTGTCGAAGAAGCCTTGGCGAGTTGCTGCAGTGCATCCTGTGGATGGTACACACTGCAGCCACTGTACGCCGGTGGTGAAGGGAGTGAATGTTTAGGGTGGTGGATGGGGTGCCAATCAAGCGGGCTGCTTTGTCCTGGATGATGTCGAGCTTCTTGAGTGTTGATGGAGCTGCACTCATCCAGGCAAGTGGAGAGTATTCCATCACACTCCTGACTTGTGCCTTGTAGGTGGTGGAAAGGCTTTGGGGAGTCAGGAGGTGAGTCACTCGCCGCAGAATACCCAGCCTCTGACCTGCTCTCGTAGCCACAGTATTTATATGGGTGGTCCAGTTAAGTTTCTGGTCAATGGTGACCCCCAGGATGTTGATGGTGGGGGATTCGGCGATGGTAATGCCGTTGAATGTCAAGGGGAGGTGGTTAGACTCTCTCTTGTTGGAGATGGTCATTGCCTGGCACTTGTCTGGCGTAAAACAAAAGAAATCAAAATCAAATGTATTGTTCAGGTGAAGGGGGGTTCGAGGGTGGAGGATAATTGGAGTGGGGCTTGCAGACTTCATTGTAATGTCATACCTCCTGTCCTTATTATTGTATTCCTGTTACAAATTCCTCCAGGCACATTTTCATGGTAAATGCCGAGAGAAACTTATCACATTTTAATAACATGTTCCTGTCCAGTCAGTGGTGCCCTCCACTAGTGGGAGGATGTAATTACAGCCTGACAGGTTAACATGAGTTGTTCCCATTATAAATGTGGACAGGAAGTGAGTGTGGGTGTCTTCTGTGCTCTGGTCGGGGGACAGAGATGGGAATTTTGATGATTTTTCCCCAACTCAAAAGTCACACAGGGTGACGAAAGTGAAGTCACAGCAAGGAATTGGCTGCTTTATCTTCCCTCCCCATCCGAAGATTCTGCCTCCTGCCAGGGTACAGTTCCACGGGCACCCCTGGCCCCCCAATACCCCACTCAAGGTGATCACCTTAGAACCTGACTGTGATTGTCCTGAGGTATTGGGCCATGAAGGGGGTGAGATCTGTGCCCACCCCCAGATATCTGTGCTCACCCCCAGATATCTGTGCCCACCCCCAGATATCTGTGCTCACCCCCAGATATCTGTGCTCACCCCCAGATATCTGTGCCCACCCCCAGCCTGGTCCAATGCCCACCCCCAGCCTGGTCCAATGCCCACCCCCAGATATCTGTGCTCACCCCCAGCCTAGTCCAATGCCCACCCCCAGCCTGGTCCAATGCCCACCCCCAGCCTGGTCCAATGCCCACCCCCAGCCTGGTCCAATGCCCACCCCCAGCCTGGTCCAATGCCCACCCCCAGCCTGGTCCAATGCCCACCCCCAGCCTGGTCCAATGCCCACCCCCAGCCTGGTCCAATGCCCACCCCCAGCCTGGTCTAATGCTCACCCCCAGCTTGGTCCAATGCTCACCCCCAGCCTGGTCCAATGCCCACCCCCAGCCTGGTCCAATGCCCACCCCCAGCCTGGTTCAATGCCCACCCCAGCCTGGTCCAATGCCCACCCCCAGCCTGGTCCAATGCCCACCCTCAGCCTGGTCCAATGCCCACCCCCAGCCTGGTCCAATGCCCACCCCCAGATATCTGTGCTCACACCCAGATATCTGTGCTCACCCCCAGCCCGGTCTAATGCCCACCCCCAGATATCTGTGCTCACCCCCAGCCTGGTGCAATGCCCACCCCCAGATATCTGTGCTCACCCCCAGCCTGGTCCAATGCCCGACCCCAGCCTGGTCCAATGCCCACCCCCAGCCCGGTCCAATACCCACCCCCAGATATCTGTGCTCACACCCAGATATCTGTGCTCACCCCCAGCCTGGTCCAATGCCCACCCCCAGATATCTGTGCTCATCCCCAGCCTGGTCCAATGCCCACCCCCAGCCTGGTCCAATGCCCACCCCCAGATATCTGTGCTCACCCCCAGATATCTGTGCTCACTCCCAGCCTGGTCCAATGCCCACCCCCAGCCTGGTCCAATGCCCACCCCCAGATATCTGTGCTCACACCCAGATATCTGTGCTCACACCCAGATATCTGTGCTCACTCCCAGCCTGGTCCAATGCCCACCCCCAGATATCTGTGCTCACCCCCAGCCTGGTCCAATGCCCACCCCCAGATATCTGTGCTCACTCCCAGCCTGGTCCAATGCCCACCCCCAGCCTGGTCCAATGCCCACCCCCAGCCTGGTCCAATGCCCACCCCCAGCCTGGTCCAATGCCCACCCCCAGATATCTGCAGCAGGCTCCCTGGTGAATGAGGAGCCGACCCCACCCCCCGGCTGATCTTGAAGTTGATTTCTCTCCCTCCTCAGCCTGGGGGCCAATTGTCACCCCCTACCCTCCCCTGCCACCCTGGTTGAGACCGGTCAGACCCGGGCTTACGCTGAGTTAATTTCTCCACCCGTTGGCCTTTCAGTAGCAAGATCGATCATGAAATCATGTTCCCACTTCTCTCATCACTCTGCCACTTGTGGGCCATTCCAAATACGCCCCGTCAGCTGATCCCCACCGGATTTCTGTCCCGTGTGAGAGAGGAGGGAAGAACATGGGAATTGTTTTTAAAGCAGAGAGGTCAAAGTTGAGGCTGTGTCCCGTGGGGGATGAAAGTTCGGTGATTACTCAATGCCCTCCCCCAACCGAGGGCTGTGCCAGTTCATCATTTCTCACCAAGAAAGCTCACAGCTCGGACTCACTCTCTCTGACCTGGTGTTCAGGGCCCTGTCGCTCTGTCCAGCCCGACAGTCTGCCACAGGGAGAAGGCAGTGGGCCCTGCAGCCCCTGATTGTAATGTTGCCGACCTGCCTGATGGTGAGTGGGTTCGATGTGTAATTATTAGTAATTAGGGTCAGTGAGATTCACACACAATTGTCGTCATTGGTGAAGCTAACCTCAGCGCTCGAGGCACCATCCTCGACTCCTGGGCCTCACTCATCCCCAGGCCTCTTCCTCTGCCCGACCCCAAATCCATCCCGGCCCAACTCACACACACTCACAGACAAAGCACACAATAAGGTGTCAGTTCTCCACTGCCCAAGCTCCCAGCAACAGTCAGCACCTTAAGGAGACGAGGGCAGGACAATGGAGAAAAAACCAGACATTTCAACCGGGATCTTCCAGCGATACAGGATGTGATGTTCCACCAGAACAATAGGTTCGCAGTTCACTCTGTCCTGTGTGTGTGGTGTTCTCCCTGTCCTGTGTGTGGTGTTCTCTCTGTCCTGTGTGTGGTGTTCTCCCTGTCCTGTGTGTGTGGTGTTCCCCCTGTCCTGTGTGTGTGGTGTTCCCCCTGTCCTGTGTGTGTGGTGTTCTCCCTGTCCTGTGTGTGTGGTGTTCTCCCTGTCCTGTGTGTGTGGTGTTCTCCCTGTCCTGTGTGTGTGGTGTTCTCCCTGTCCTGTGTGTGTGGTGTTCCCCCTGTCCTGTGTGTGTGGTGTTCCCCCTGTCCTGTGTGTGTGGTGTTCTCCCTGTCCTGTGTGTGTGGTGTTCTCCCTGTCCTGTGTGTGTGGTGTTCTCCCTGTCCTGTGTGTGGTGTTCTCCCTGTCCTGTGTGTGTGGTGTTCCCCCTGTCCTCTGTGTGTGGTGTTCCCCCTGTCCTGTGTGTGTGGTGTTCTCCCTGTCCTGTGTGTGTGGTGTTCTCCCTGTCCTGTGTGTGGTGTTCTCTCTGTCCTGTGTGTGTGGTGTTCTCCCTGAACTGTGTGTGTGGTGTTCCCCCTGTCCTGTGTGTGTGGTGTTCCCCCTGTCCTGTGTGTGTGGTGTTCCCCCTGTCCTGTGTGTGTGGTGTTCTCCCTGTCCTGTGTGTGTGGTGTTCTCCCTGTCCTGTGTGTGTGGTGTTCCCCCTGTCCTGTGTGTGTGGTGTTCCCCCTGTCCTGTGTGTGTGGTGTTCCCCCTGTCCTGTGTGTGTGGTGTTCCCCCTGTCCTGTGTGTGTGGTGTTCTCCCTGTCCTGTGTGTGGTGTTCCCCCTGTCCTGTGTGTGGTGTTCTCCCTGACCTGTGTGTGTGGTGTTCTCCCTGTCCTGTGTGTGTGGTGTTCCCCCTGTCCTGTGTGTGTGGTGTTCTCCCTGTCCTGTGTGTGTGGTGTTCTCCCTGTCCTGTGTGTGTGGTGTTCCCGCTGTCCTGTGTGTGTGGTGTTCCCCCTGTCCTGTGTGTGTGGTGTTCTCCCTGTCCTGTGTGTGTGGTGTTCTCCCTGTCCTGTGTGTGGTGTTCTCTCTGTCCTGTGTGTGTGGTGTTCTCCCTGAACTGTGTGTGTGGTGTTCCCCCTGTCCTGTGTGTGTGGTGTTCCCCCTGTCCTGTGTGTGTGGTGTTCCCCCTGTCCTGTGTGTGTGGTGTTCTCCCTGTCCTGTGTGTGTGGTGTTCTCCCTGTCCTGTGTGTGTGGTGTTCCCCCTGTCCTGTGTGTGTGGTGTTCCCCCTGTCCTGTGTGTGTGGTGTTCCCCCTGTCCTGTGTGTGTGGTGTTCCCCCTGTCCTGTGTGTGGTGTTCCCCCTGTCCTGTGTGTGGTGTTCTCCCTGACCTGTGTGTGTGGTGTTCTCCCTGTCCTGTGTGTGTGGTGTTCTCCCTGTCCTGTGTGTGTGGTGTTCCCCCTGTCCTGTGTGTGTGGTGTTCTCCCTGTCCTGTGTGTGTGGTGTTCTCCCTGTCCTGTGTGTGGTGTTCTCTCTGTCCTGTGTGTGTGGTGTTCTCCCTGACCTGTGTGTGTGGTGTTCCCCCTGTCCTGTGTGTGTGGTGTTCCCCCTGTCCTGTGTGTGTGGTGTTCTCCCTGTCCTGTGTGTGTGGTGTTCTCCCTGTCCTGTGTGTGTGGTGTTCTCCCTGTCCTGTGTGTGTGGTGTTCTCCCTGTCCTGTGTGTGTGGTGTTCCCCCTGTCCTGTGTGTGTGGTGTTCTCCCTGTCCTGTGTGTGTGGTGTTCTCTCTGTCCTGTGTGTGTGGTGTTCCCCCTGTCCTGTGTGTGCGGTGTATTCTCCCTGACCTGTGTGCGTGGTGTTCTCCCTGTCCTGTGTGTGTGGTGTTCTCTCTGTCCTGTGTGTGTGGTGTTCCCCCTGTCCTGTGTGTGTGGTGTTCCCCCTGTCCTTTGTGTGGTGTTCCCCCTGTCCTTTGTGTGGTGTTCCCCCTGTCCTGTGTGTGGTGTTCCCCCTGTCCTGTGTGTGTGGTGTTCTCCCTGTCCTGTGTGTGTGGTGTTCTCTCTGTCCTGTGTGTGTGGTGTTCCCCCTGTCCTGTGTGTGCGGTGTATTCTCCCTGACCTGTGTGCGTGGTGTTCTCCCTGTCCTGTGTGTGTGGTGTTCTCCCTGTCCTGTGTGTGGTGTTCTCCCTGTCCTGTGTGTGTGGTGTTCTCCCTGTCCTGTGTGTGGTGTTCTCCCTGTCCTGTGTGTGTGGTGTTCTCCCTGTCCTGTGTGTGGTGTTCTCCCTGTCCTGTGTGTGTGGTGTTCTCCCTGTCCTGTGTGTGGTGTTCTCCCTGTCCTGTGTGTGGTGTTCTCCCTGTCCTGTGTGTGTGGTGTTCCCCCTGTCCTTTGTGTGGTGTTCCCCCTGTCCTGTGTGTGGTGTTCCCCCTGTCCTGTGTGTGGTGTTCTCCCTGTCCTGTGTGTGCAGTGTATTCTCTGTGCTGTGTGTGGTGTTCTCCCTGTCCTGTGTGTGCAGTGTATTCTCTGTGCTGTGTGCGGTGTATTCTCCCTGTCCTGTGTGTGTGGTGTTCCCCCTGTCCTTTGTGTGGTGTTCCCCCTGTCCTGTGTGTGGTGTTCTCCCTGTCCTGTGTGTGCAGTGTATTCTCTGTGCTGTGTGCGGTGTATTCTCCCTGTCCTGTGTGTGCAGTGTATTCTCTGTGCTGTGTGGTGTTCTCCCTGTCCTGTGTGTGGTGTTCCCCCTGTCCTGTGTGTGCGGTGTATTCTCTGTGCTGTGTGGTGTGTTCTCCCTGTCCTGTGTGTGCAGTGTATTCTCTGTGCTGTGTGGTGTTCTCCCTGTCCTGTGTGTGGTGTTCCCCCTGTCCTGTGTGTGGTGTTCCCCCTGTCCTGTGTGTGCGGTGTATTCTCTGTGCTGTGTGGTGTTCCCCCTGTCCTGTGTGTGGTGTTCCCCCTGTCCTGTGTGTGGTGTTCTCCCTGTCCTGTGTGTGCAGTGTATTCTCTGTGCTGTGTGGTGTTCCCCCTGTCCTGTGTGTGGTGTTCTCCCTGTCCTGTGTGTGCAGTGTATTCTCTGTGCTGTGTGCGGTGTATTCCCCCTGTCCTGTGTGTGCGGTGTATTCTCTGTCCTGTGTGCGGTGTATTCTCCCTGTCCTGTGTGTGCAGTGTATTCTCTGTGCTGTGTGCAGTGTATTCTCTGTCCTGTGTGCGGTGTATTCTCCCTGTCCTGTGTGTGCTGTGTGGTGTGTTCTCCCTGTCCTGTCGGGGGCAGTGTTTATGAAGCTCTGAACTCCACTCAAGCGCGATAAATCCCCGGATTCCTTTTGATGAGCTCTGAGCTGCTGCTGGAACGGGCTGGAGTTGTTTGTGGACACAGAGCCTGTGGTTTGTCGGTTGTGTTTTGAAAGTAAGTCGTGGCAAAAAGGAAATGTAAGTGTGTTGTGGGGAGAACTGGTCTGAATTGTGCCTGTCGAGTCTGAAGAGCGAGTCTCGAGGCAGGAAGTGCCCAGGGGGCCTGTGGAGCAGAGGAGTCCTGGGCAAAACTTTCATTCTAATCTCTGGACTTTGGAAGCTGTGATCCGGGTGGCAGGAGCTCGGGCTCTGCTGGAAACTCTGTTCGCTGTGTTTGCTGCCAGTTTGAAGTTGTGTTTTGTTTGAAGCCACTCCGCACACTTTAAACTCCCGATCCTGGCACTGAGCTGGAGCTCAGTCCTCAATCTGCATGTTGCTGTGGAGCTGACTGATCTCCGTGTCAACCTGCGATCAATTCTTCCCCATTTTCCCCCTTTCCTGCTCTCCAGCCAATTCTGACTGGGGCTGGACTGCGATCCAGGGGCGTTGTTTGTCATTCTTCACATGTCAAGCTTGGACAACGAGGGCCAGCAGGCTGTGCCGCTGTGGAGGGCATCGCAAATCAGCCCAATACCTGTCATTGTTTCACTTAATGTGCAGCGGACAGGGGAAGGTCAATGGATGGTGATCAGGAGTAAGATCCACCGACCCCACACCCTCACCCCTCACCCACCCCCGCACCCCTCACCCAACACCCACCGACCCCGCACCCTCACCCAACACCACCCCCGCACCCCTCACCCAACACCCACCGACCCCGCACCCTCACCCAACACCACCCCCGCACCCCTCACCCAACACCCACCGACCCCGCACCCCTCACCCAACACCCACCGACCCCGCACCCCTCACCCAACACCCACCGACCCCACACCCAACACCCACCGACCCCGCACCCCTCACCCAACACCCACCGACCCCGCACCCCTCACCCAACACCCACCGACCCCGCACCCCTCACCCAACACCCACCGACCCCTCACCCAACACCACCCCCGCACCCCTCACCCAACACCCACCGACCCCTCACCCACCCCACCCCCGCACCCCTCACCCAACACCCACCGACCCCGCACCCTCACCCAACACCACCCCCTCACCCCTCACCCAACACCCACCGACCCCTCACCCTCACCCAACACCACCCCCGCACCCCTCACCCAACACCCACCGACCCCGCACCCTCACCCAACACCACCCCCGCACCCCTCACCCAACACCCACCGACCCCGCACCCCTCACCCAACACCCACCGACCCCGCACCCCTCACCCAACACCCACCGACCCCACACCCAACACCCACCGACCCCGCACCCCTCACCCAACACCCACCGACCCCGCACCCCTCACCCAACACCCACCGACCCCGCACCCCTCACCCAACACCCACCGACCCCTCACCCAACACCACCCCCGCACCCCTCACCCAACACCCACCGACCCCTCACCCACCCCACCCCCGCACCCCTCACCCAACACCCACCGACCCCGCACCCTCACCCAACACCACCCCCTCACCCCTCACCCAACACCCACCGACCCCTCACCCAACACCACCCCCGCACCCCTCACCCAACACCCACCGACCCCTCACCCACCCCACCCCCGCACCCCTCACCCAACACCCACCGACCCCGCACCCTCACCCAACACCACCCCCGCACCCCTCACCCAACACCCACCGACCCCGCACCCTTACCCAACACCACCCCCTCACCCCTCACCCAACACCCACCCCACCCCGCACCCATCACCCAACACCCACCGACCCCGCACCCCTCACCCAACACCCACCGACCCCGCACCCCTCACCCAACACCCACTGACCCCGCACCCCTCACCCAACACCCACCGACCCCGCACCCCTCACCCAACACCCACCGACCCCTCACCCCTCACCCAACACCCACCGACCACGCACCCATCACCCAACACCCACCGACCCCGCACCCCTCACCCAACACCCACTGACCCCGCACCCCTCACCCAACACCCACCGACCCCTCACCCCTCACCCAACACCCACCGACCCCGCACCCCTCACCCAACACCCACCGACCCCGCACCCCTCACCCAACACCCACCGACCCCGCACCCCTCACCCAACACCCACCGACCCCGCACCCTCACCCAACACCCACCCCACCCCTCACCCAACACCCACCGACCCCGCACCCTCACCCAACACCCACCCCGCACACCTCACCCAACACCCACCCCGCACCCCTCACCCAACACCCACCCCACCCCCGCACCCCTCACCCAACACCCACTGACCCCTCACCCCTCACCCAACACCCACCGACCCCGCACCCCTCACCCAACACCCACCGACCCCGCACCCCTCACCCAACACCCACCGACCCCGCACCCTCACCCAACACCCACCCTGCACCCCTCACCCAACACCCACCCACCCCGCACCCCTCACCCAACACCCACCGACCCCGCACCCCTAACCCAACACCCACCCCGCACCCCTCACCCAACACCCACCGACCCCGCACCCCTAACCCAACACCCACCGACCCCGCACCCCTCACCCAACACCCACCCCGCACCCCTAACCCAACACCCACCCCGCACCCCTAACCCAACACCCACCCCGCACCCCTCACCCAACACCCACCGACCCCGCACCCCTAACCCAACACCCACCCCGCACCCCTAACCCAACACCCACCCCGCACCCCTCACCCAACACCCACCGACCCCGCACTCCTCACCCAACACCCACCCCGCACCCCTCACCCAACACCCACCGACCCCGCACCCCTCACCCAACATCCACCGACCCCGCACCCCTCACCCAACACCCACCGACCCCGCACCCCTAACCCAACACCCACCCCGCACCCCTAACCCAACACCCACCCCGCACCCCTAACCCAACACCCACCCCGCACCCCTAACCCAACACCCACCCCGCACCCCTAACCCAACACCCACCCCGCACCCCTAACCCAACACCCACCCCGCACCCCTAACCCAACACCCACCCCGCACCCCTCACCCAACACCCACCCCGCACCCCTCACCCAACACCCACCGACCCCGCACCCCTCACCCAACACCCACCGACTCCGCACCCCTCACCCAACTCCCACCCCACCCCTCACCCAACACCCACCAACCCCGCACCCCTCACCCAACATCCACCCCACCACTCACCCAACACCCACCGACCCCGCACCCCTCACCCAACATCCACCCCACCCCTCACCCAACACCCACCAACCCCGCACCCCTCACCCAACACCCACCGACCCCGCACCCCTCACCCAACATCCACCCCACCCCTCACCCAACACCCACCAACCCCGCACCCCTCACCCAACATCCACCCCACCCCTCACCCAACACCCACCCCACCCCGCACCCCTCACCCAACACCCACCAACCCCGCACCCCTCACCCAACATCCACCCCACCCCTCACCCAACACCCACCAACCCCGCACCCCTCACCCAACATCCACCCCACCCCTCACCCAACACCCACCAACCCCGCACCCCTCACCCAACATCCACCCCACCCCTCACCCAACACCCACCAACCCCGCACCCCTCACCCAACATCCACCCCACCCCTCACCCAACATCCAACCCACCCCGCACCCCTCACCTATCCAGTTGAGGGGTGCTGAGACCAATTGTTGCTGTTTGACTGGTGCCCCGAGTGAGGTGGTCTCAGCCTGAATGAGTCACCACCATCTGGGGAAGAACATGAGAACATAAGAAATAGGAGCAGGAGCAGGCCAATCGGCCCCTCGAGCCTGCTCCGCCATTCAATAAGATCATGGCTGATCTGATCCTAACCTCATCTAAATTCATGTCCAATTTCCTGCCCGCTCCCCGTAACCCCTAATTCCCTTTACTTCTAGGAAACTGTCTATTTCTGTTTTAAATTTATTTAATGATGTAGCTTCCACAGCTTCCTGGGGCAGCAAATTCCACAGACCTACCACCCTCTGAGTGAAGAAGTTTCTCCTCATCTCAGTTTTGAAAGAGCAGCCCCTTATTCTAAGATTATGCCCCCTAGTTCTAGTTTCACCCATCTTTGGGAACATCCTTACCACATCCACCCGATCAAGCCCCTTCACAATCTTATATGTTTCAATAAGATCGCCTTTCATTCTTCTGAACTCCAATGAGTAGAGTCCCAATCAACTCAACCTCTCCTCATATGTCCGCCCCCTCATTCCCGGGATTAACCGAGTGAACCTTCTTTGTACTGCCTCGAGAGCAAGTATGTCTTTTCTTAAGTATGGACACCAAAACTGTATGCAGTATTCCAGGTGCGGTCTCACCAATACCTTATATAACTGCAGCAATACCTCCCTGTTTTTATATTCTATCCCCCGAGCAATAAAAGCCAACATTCCGTTGGCCTTCTTGATCACCTGTTGTACCTGCAAACTAACTTTTTGATTTTCTTGCACTAGGACCCCCAGATCCCTTTGTACTGCAGTACTTTCCAGTTTCTCGCCATTGAGATAATAACTTGCTCTCTGATTTTTCCTGCCAAAGTGCATAACCTCACATTTTCCAATATTGTATTGCATCTGCAGGAGGTGATGTGTTACTGCATTGGAGCAGAAGCAAATATATTAAGAACAAATTATAAGCCCAAGGCCATCTCTCTGTGTTCTCTAAGTCTCTCTGTCCCGAGTGCTGTGAACTCTCTGTGTTCTCTCAGTCTCTCTGTGTCCCTGGTGCTGTGAACTCTCTGTGTTCTCTCAGTCTCTCTGTCCCTGGTGCTGTGAACTCTCTGTGTTCTCTCAGTCTCTCTGTCCCTGGTGCTGTGAACTCTCTGTGTTCTCTCAGTCTCTCTGTCCCTGGTGCTGTGAACTCTCTGTGTTCTCTCAGTCTCTCTGTCCCTGGTGCTGTGAACTCTCTGTGTTCTCTCAGTCTCTCTGTCCCTGGTGCTGTGAACTCTCTGTGTTCTCTCAGTCTCTCTGTCCCTGGTGCTGTGAACTCTCTGTGTTCTCTCAGTCTCTCTGTCACTGGTGCTGTGAACTCTCTGTGTTCTCTCCGTCTCTCTGTCCCTGGTGCTGTGAACTCTCCGTGTTCTCTCAGTCTCTCTGTCCCTGGTGCTGTGAACTCTCTGTGTTCTCTCAGTCTCTCTGTCCCTGATGCTGTGAACTCTCTGTGTTCTCTGAGTCTCTCTGTCCCTGGTGCTGTGAACTCTCTGTGTTCTCTCAGTCTCTCTGTCCCTGGTGCTGTGAACTCTCTCTGTTCTCTCAGTCTCTGTGTCACTGGTGCTGTGAACTCTCTGTGTTCTCTCAGTCTCTCTGTCCCTGGTGCTGTGAACTCTCTGTGTTGTCTCAGTCTCTCTGTCACTGGTGCTGTGAACTCTCTGTGTTCTCTCAGTCTCTCTGTGTCCCTGGTGCTGTGAACTCTCTGTGTTCTCTCAGTCTCTGTGTCCCTGGTGCTGTGAACTCTCTGTGTTCTCTCAGTCTCTCTGTCCCTGGTGCTGTGAACTCTCTGTGTTCTCTCAGTCTCTCTGTCCCTGGTGCTGTGAACTCTCTGTGTTCTCTCAGTCTCTCTGTGTCCCTGGTGCTGTGAACTCTCTGTGTTCTCTCAGTCTCTCTGTCCCTGGTGCTGTGAACTCTCTGTGTTCTCTCAGTCTCTCTGTCCCTGTTGCTGTGAACTCTCTGTGTTCTCTGAGTCTCTGTGTCCCTGGTGCTGTGAACTCTGTGTTCTCTCAGTCTCTCTGTCCCTGGTGCTGTGAACTCTCTGTGTTCTCTCAGTCTCTCTGTCCCTGGTGCTGTGAACTCTCTGTGTTCTCTCAGTCTCTCTGTGTCCCTGGTGCTGTGAACTCTCTGTGTTCTCTCAGTCTCTCTGTCCCTGGTGCTGTGAACTCTCTGTGTTCTCTCAGTCTCTCTGTCCCTGGTGCTGTGAACTCTCTGTGTTCTCTCAGTCTCTCTGTCCCTGGTGCTGTGAACTCTCTGTGTTCTCTCAGTCTCTGTGTCCCTGGTGCTGTGAACTCTCTGTGTTCTCTCAGTCTCTGTGTCCCTGGTGCTGTGAACTCTCTGTGTTCTCTCAGTCTCTGTGTCCCTGGTGCTGTGAACTCTCTGTGTTCTCTCAGTCTCTCTGTCCCTGGTGCTGTGAACTCTCTGTGTTCTCTCAGTCTCTCTGTCCCTGGTGCTGTGAACTCTCTGTGTTCTCTCAGTCTCTCTGTCCCTGGTGCTGTGAACTCTCTGTGTTCTCTCAGTCTCTGTGTCCCTGGTGCTGTGAACTCTCTGTGTTCTCTCAGTCTCTCTGTCCCTGGTGCTGTGAACTCTCTGTGTTCTCTCAGTCTCTGTGTCCCTGGTGCTGTGAACTCTCTGTGTTCTCTCAGTCTCTCTGTCCCTGGTGCTGTGAACTCTCTGTGTTCTCTCAGTCTCTCTGTCCCTGGTGCTGTGAACTCTCTGTGTTCTCTCAGTCTCTCTGTCCCTGGTGCTGTGAACTCTCTGTGTTCTCTCAGTCTCTGTGTCCCTGCTGCTGTGAACTCTCTGTGTTCTCTCAGTCTCTCTGTCCCTGGTGCTGTGAACTCTCTGTGTTCTCTCAGTCTCTCTGTCCCTGGTGCTGTGAACTCTCTGTGTTCTCTCAGTCTCTGTGTCCCTGGTGCTGTGAACTCTCTGTGTTCTCTCAGTCTCTGTGTCCCTGGTGCTGTGAACTCTCTGTGTTCTCTCAGTCTCTCTGTCCCTGGTGCTGTGAACTCTCTGTGTTCTCTCAGTCTCTGTGTCCCTGCTGCTGTGAACTCTCTGTGTTCTCTCAGTCTCTCTGTCCCTGGTGCTGTGAACTCTCTGTGTTCTCTCAGTCTCTGTGTCCCTGGTGCTGTGAACTCTCTCTGTTCTCTCAGTCTCTGTGTCCCTGGTGCTGTGAACTCTCTGTGTTCTCTCAGTCTCTCTGTCCCTGGTGCTGTGAACTCTCTGTGTTCTCTCAGTCTCTCTGTCCCTGGTGCTGTGAACTCTCTGTGTTCTCTCAGTCTCTCTGTCCCTGGTGCTGTGAACTCTCTGTGTTCTCTCAGTCTCTCTGTCCCTGGTGCTGTGAACTCTCTGTGTTCTCTCAGTCTCTCTGTCCCTGGTGCTGTGAACTCTCTGTGTTCTCTCCGTCTCTCTGTCCCTGGTGCTGTGAACTCTCTGTGTTCTCTCAGTCTCTCTGTCCCTGGTGCTGTGAACTCTCTGTGTTCTCTCAGTCTCTCTGTCCCTGGTGCTGTGAACTCTCTGTGTTCTCTCAGTCTCTCTGTCCCTGGTGCTGTGAACTCTCTCTGTTCGCTCAGTCTCTGTGTCCCTGGTGCTGTGAACTCTCTGTGTTCTCTCAGTCTCTCTGTCCCTGGTGCTGTGAACTCTCTGTGTTCTCTCAGTCTCTCTGTGTCCCTGGTGCTGTGAACTCTCTGTGTTCTCTCAGTCTCTCTGTCCCTGGTGCTGTGAACTCTCTGTGTTCTCTCAGTCTCTCTGTCCCTGGTGCTGTGAACTCTCTCTGTTCTCTCAGTCTCTGTGTCCCTGGTGCTGTGAACTCTCTGTGTTCTCTCAGTCTCTCTGTCCCTGGTGCTGTGAACTCTCTGTGTTCTCTCAGTCTCTCTGTCCCTGGTGCTGTGAACTCTCTGTGTTCTCTCAGTCTCTCTGTCCCTGGTGCTGTGAACTCTCTGTGTTCTCTCAGTCTCTCTGTCCCTGGTGCTGTGAACTCTCTGTGTTCTCTCCGTCTCTCTGTCCCTGGTGCTGTGAACTCTCTGTGTTCTCTCAGTCTCTCTGTCCCTGGTGCTGTGAACTCTCTGTGTTCTCTCAGTCTCTCTGTCCCTGGTGCTGTGAACTCTCTGTGTTCTCTCAGTCTCTCTGTCCCTGGTGCTGTGAACTCTCTCTGTTCTCTCAGTCTCTGTGTCCCTGGTGCTGTGAACTCTCTGTGTTCTCTCAGTCTCTCTGTCCCTGGTGCTGTGAACTCTCTGTGTTCTCTCAGTCTCTGTGTCCCTGCTGCTGTGAACTCTCTGTGTTCTCTCAGTCTCTCTGTCCCTGGTGCTGTGAACTCTCTGTGTTCTCTCAGTCTCTGTGTCCCTGGTGCTGTGAACTCTCTCTGTTCTCTCAGTCTCTGTGTCCCTGGTGCTGTGAACTCTCTGTGTTCTCTCAGTCTCTCTGTCCCTGGTGCTGTGAACTCTCTGTGTTCTCTCAGTCTCTCTGTCCCTGGTGCTGTGAACTCTCTGTGTTCTCTCAGTCTCTCTGTCCCTGGTGCTGTGAACTCTCTGTGTTCTCTCAGTCTCTCTGTCCCTGGTGCTGTGAACTCTCTGTGTTCTCTCAGTCTCTCTGTCCCTGGTGCTGTGAACTCTCTGTGTTCTCTCCGTCTCTCTGTCCCTGGTGCTGTGAACTCTCTGTGTTCTCTCAGTCTCTCTGTCCCTGGTGCTGTGAACTCTCTGTGTTCTCTCAGTCTCTCTGTCCCTGGTGCTGTGAACTCTCTGTGTTCTCTCAGTCTCTCTGTCCCTGGTGCTGTGAACTCTCTCTGTTCTCTCAGTCTCTGTGTCCCTGGTGCTGTGAACTCTCTGTGTTCTCTCAGTCTCTCTGTCACCGGTGCTGTGAACTCTCTGTGTTCTCTCAGTCTCTCTGTCCCTGGTGCTGTGAACTCTCTGTGTTCTCTCCGTCTCTCTGTCCCTGGTGCTGTGAACTCTCTGTGTTCTCTCAGTCTCTCTGTGTCCCTGGTGCTGTGAACTCTCTGTGTTCTCTCAGTCTCTCTGCCCCTGGTGCTGTGAGCTCTCTGTGTTCTCTCAGTCTCTCTGTCCCTGGTGCTGTGAGCTCTCTGTGTTCTCTCAGTCTCTCTGTCCCTGGTGCTCTGAGCTCTCTTTGATCAGTGTATTTTTCGATAAATGCTGAACTGTCTGTGGTCATTTTCCTGAGTTACTCACTGCATTTTGAGCATGTTGACTGGCTGTGGGAATGTCTGAGCTGCTGTTTGACAGGTTTATTATCTGCTCTGCTCCCTGTCAGATCTCTTCATTCCGATATGTTGCTCCTCATCTTCACGTTGGCAATTGGAACGTTCCTTTATTATTTGCTTTCCCACAAAACCCCCAAAACCATCCCAGAGGGGGAAGGCTGGTGGGGTCCGGGTGTTGGACCTGATACGGAGGAAGATGAAAGGATTCACCCGTTCAAAATCGAAATGTCTGAGGAGATGATCCAGGTAATATTAATGGTCCCAATAACTGGAAACAGATACAGCAACGGAACAGGGAACAGAGTTACAGAACTGGAAACAGACACAGTAATAGAACTGGGAACAGATACAGTAATAGAACTGGAAAAAGATACAGTAATAGAACTGGAAAAAGATACAGTAATAGAACTGGTAACAGACACAGTAATAGAACTGGAAAAAGATACAGTAATAGAACGGGTAACAGACACAGTAATAGAACTGGAAACAGATACAGTAATAGAACAGGTAATAGATACAGTAATAGAACTGGTAATAGATACAGTAATAGAACTGGAAACAGATACAGTAATAGAACTGGTAATAGATACAGTAATAGAACTGGAAACAGATACAGTAATAGAACAGGTAATAGATACAGTAATAGAACTGGAAACAGATACAGTAATAGAACTGGTAATAGATACAGTAATAGAACCAGTAACAGAGACAGTAATAGAACTGGAAACAGATACAGTAATAGAACTGGTAACAGATACAGTAATAGAACCAGTAACAGAGACAGTAATAGAACTGGAAACAGATACAGTAATAGAACTGGTAATAGATACAGTAATAGAACTGGAAACAGCTACAGTAATAGAACTGGTAATAGATACAGTAATAGAACCAGTAACAGAGACAGTAATAGAACTGGAAACAGATACAGTAATAGAACTGGTAACAGATACAGTCATAGAACTGGAAACAGATATAGTAATAGAACTGGAAACAGATACAGTCATAGAACTGGAAACAGATATAGTAATAGAACTGGAAACAAATACAGTAATAGAACTGGTAACAGATACAGTAATAGAACCAGTAACAGAGACAGTAATAGAACTGGAAACAGATACAGTAATAGAACTGGTAATAGATACAGTAATAGAACTGGAAACAGCTACAGTAATAGAACTGGTAATAGATACAGTAATAGAACCAGTAACAGAGACAGTAATAGAACTGGAAACAGATACAGTAATAGAACTGGAAACAGATACAGTAATAGAACTGGAAACAGATATAGTAATAGAACTGGAAACAGATGCAGTAATAGAACTGGAAACAGATACAGTAATAGAACTGGAAACAGATACAGTAATAGAACTGGAAACAGATACAGTAATGGAACTGGAAACAGATACAGTAATAGAACTGGAAACAGATATAGTAATAGAACTGGAAACAGATACAGTAATAGAACTGGAAACAGATACAGTAATAGAACCGGTAATAGATACAGTAATAGAACCAGTAACAGAGACAGTAATAGAACTGGAAACAGATACAGTAATAGAACTGGAAACAGATACAGTAATAGAACTGGAAACAGATATAGTAATAGAACTGGAAACAGATGCAGTAATAGAACTGGAAACAGATACAGTAATAGAACTGGAAACAGATACAGTAATAGAACTGGAAACAGATACAGTAATGGAACTGGAAACAGATACAGTAATAGAACTGGAAACAGATATAGTAATAGAACTGGAAACAGATACAGTAATAGAACTGGAAACAGATACAGTAATAGAACCGGTAATAGATACAGTAATAGAACAGGTAACAGATACAGTAATAGAACCGGAAACAGATACAGTAATAGAACTGGAAACAGACGCAGTAATAGAACTGGAAACAGATACAGTAATAGAACTGGAAACAGATACAGTAATAGAACTGGAAATAGATACTGTAATGGAACTGGAAACAGATATAGTAATAGAAACGGTAACAGAGACAGTAATAGAACTGGAAACAGATACAGTAATAGAACCAGTAACAGAGACAGTAATAGAACTGGAAACAGATACAGTAATAGAACTGGAAATAGATACAGTAATGGAACTGGAAACAGATACAGTAATAGAACTGGTAACAGATACAGTTATAGAACTGGAAATAGATACAGTAATAGAACTGGAAACAGATGCAGTAATAGAACTGGAAACAGATACAGTAATGGAACTGGAAATAGATACAGTAATAGAACAAGTAACAGATACAGTAATAGAACTGGAAACAGATACAGTAATAGAACTGGAAACAGATATAGTAATAGAAACGGTAACAGAGACAGTAATAGAACTGGAAACAGATACAGTAATAGAACCAGTAACAGAGACAGTAATAGAACTAGAAACAGATACAGTAATAGAACTGGAAATAGATACAGTAATGGAACTGGAAACAGATACAGTAATAGAACTGGTAACAGATACAGTTATAGAACTGGAAATAGATACAGTAATAGAACTGGAAACAGATGCAGTAATAGAACTGGAAACAGATACAGTAATGGAACTGGAAATAGATACAGTAATAGAACTGGAAACAGATACAGTAATAGAACTGGTAACAGATACAGTTATAGAACTGGAAATAGATACAGTAATAGAACTGGAAACAGATGCAGTAATAGAACTGGAAACAGATACAGTAATGGAACTGGAAATAGATACAGTAATAGAACTGGAAACAGATATAGTAATAGAACTGGAAACAGATACAGTAATAGAACTGGAAACAGATGCAGCAATAGAACTGGAAACAGACGCAGTAATAGAACTGGAAACAGATACAGTAATAGAACTGGAAACAGATACAGTAATAGAACTGGAAACAGATACAGTAATAGAACTGGAAATAGATACAGTAATAGAACTGGAAACAGATACAGTAATAGAACTGGAAATAGATACAGTAATAGAACTGGAAACAGATACTGTAATGGAACTGGAAACAGATATAGCAAAAGAAACGGTAACAGAGACAGTAATAGAACTGGAAACAGATACAGTAATAGAACCAGTAACAGAGACAGTAATAGAACTGGAAACAGATACAGTAATAGAACCGGAAACAGATACAGTAATAGAACTGGAAACAGATACAGTAATAGAAGTGGAAACAGATACAGTAATAGAACTGGAAATAGATACAGTAATAGAACGGGAAACAGATATAGTAATAGAAACGGTAACAGAGACAGTAATAGAACTGGAAACAGAAACAGTAACAGAACCGGTAATAGATACAGTAATAGAACTGGAAATAGATACAGTAATAGAAAAGGTAATAGATACAGTAATAGAACTGGAAACAGATACAGTAATAGAACTGGAAACAGATACAGTAATTGAACTGGAAACAGATACAGTAATAGAACCGGTAATAGATACAGTAATAGAACAGGTAACAGATACAGTAATAGAACTGGAAAGAGATACAGTCATAGAACTGGAAACAGATACAGTAATAGAACTGGAAACAGATACAGTAATAGAACTGGAAATAGATACAGTAATATAACTGGAAACAGATACAGTCATAGAACTGGAAACAGATACAGTAATAGAACTGGAAACAGATACAGTAATAGAACTGGAAACAGATACAGTAATAGAACTGGAAACAGATACAGTAATAGAACAGGTAACCGATACAGTAATAGAACTGGAAAGAGATACAGTCATAGAACTGGAAACAGATACAGTAATAGAACTGGAAACAGATACAGTAATAGAACTGGAAACAGATACAGTAATAGAACTGGAAACAGATACAGTCATAGAACTGGAAACAGATACAGTAATAGAACTGGAAACAGATACAGTAATAGAACCGGAAACAGATACAGTAATAGAACTGGAAACAGATACAGTCATCGAACTGGAAGCAGATATAGTAATAGAACTGGAAACAGATACAGTAATAGAACTGGAAACAGAAACAGTAATAGAACTGGAAACAGATACAGTAATAGAACTGGAAGCAGATATAGTAATACAACTGGAAACAGATACAGTAATAGAACTGGAAACAGACGCAGTAATAGAACCGGTAACAGAGACAGTAATAGAACTGGAAACAGATACAGTAATAGAACTGGAAACAGACGCAGTAATAGAACCGTAACAGAGACAGTAATAGAACCGGTAACAGAGACAGTAATAGAACCAGTAACAGAGACAGTAATAGAACTGGAAACAGATACAGTAATAGAACCGGAAACAGATACAGTAATAGAACTGGAAACAGATACAGTCATAGAACTGGAAGCAGATATAGTAATAGAACTGGAAACAGATACAGTAATAGAACTGGAAACAGAAACAGTAATAGAACTGGAAACAGATACAGTCATAGAACTGGAAGCAGATATAGTAATACAACTGGAAACAGATACAGTAATAGAACTGGAAACAGACGCAGTAATAGAACCGGTAACAGAGACAGTAATAGAACTGGAAACAGATACAGTAATAGAACTGGAAACAGACGCAGTAATAGAACCGTAACAGAGACAGTAATAGAACCGGTAACAGAGACAGTAATAGAACCAGTAACAGAGACAGTAATAGAACTGGAAACAGACGCAGTAATCGAACCGGTAGCAGAGACAGTAATAGAACCGGTAACAGATACAGTAATAGAACTGGAAACAGACACAGTAATAGAACCGGAAACAGATACAGTGATAGAACTGGAAACAGATACAGTAATAGAACCGGAAACAGATACAGTAATAGAACTGGAAATAGATACAGTAATGGAACTGGAAACAGATATAGTAATTGAAAAGGTAACAGAGACAGTAATAGAACTGAAAACAGATACAGTAACAGAACCAGTAACAGAGACAGTAATAGAACTGAAAACAGATACAGTAATAGAACCGGAAACAGATACAGTAATAGAACTGGAAACAGATACAGTAATAGAAGTGGAAACAGATACAGTAATAGAAACGGTAACAGATACAGTGATAGAACTGGAAACAGATACAGTAATAGAACCGGAAACAGATACAGTGATAGAACTGGAAACAGATACAGTAATAGAACCGGAAACAGAAACAGTAATAGAACTGGAAACAGATACAGTAATAGAACCAGTAACAGAGACAGTAATAGAACTGGAAACAGATACAGTAATAGAACCGGACACGGATACAGTAATAGAACTGGAAACAGATTCAGTAATAGAACCGGTAACAGATACAGTAATAGAACTGGAAACAGACACAGTCATAGAACCAGTAACAGATACAGTAATAGAACTGGAAACAGACACAGTAATAGAACCGGTAACAGATACAGTAATAGAACTGGAAACAGACACAGTAATAGAACGGGAAACAGATACAGTAATAGAACTGGAAACAGATACAGTGATAGAACCGGTAACAGATACAGTAATAGAACTGGAAACAGACACAGTAATAGTACCGGAAACAGACACAGTAATAGAACCAGTAACAGAGACAGTAATAGAACTGGAAACAGATACAGTAATAGAACCGGAAACAGACACAGTAATAGAACCAGTAACAGAGACAGTAATAGAACTGGAAACAGATACAGTAATAGAACCGGAAACAGACACAGTAATAGAACCAGTAACAGAGACAGTAATAGAACTGGAAACAGACACAGTAATAGAACCGGAAACAGATACAGTAATAGAACTGGAAACAGACACAGTAATAGAACCGGAAACAGATACAGTAATAGAACTGGAAACAGATACAGTAATAGAACCGGTAACAGATACAGTAAAAGAACTGGAAACAGACACAGTAATAGAACCGGAAACAGACACAGTAATAGAACCAGAAACAGAGACAGTAATAGAACTGGAAACAGATACAGTAATAGAACCGGAAACAGATACAGTAATACAACCGGTAATAGATACAGTAATAGAACTGGAAAAAGATACAGTAATAGAAACGGTAACAGAGACAGTAATAGAACTGGAAACAGAAACAGTAATAGAACCGGTAATAGATACAGTAATAGAACTGGAAATAGATACAGAAATAGAACAGGTAATAGATACAGTAATAGAACTGGAAACAGATACAGTAATAGAACTGGAAACAGATACAGTAATAGAACTGGAAACAGACACAGTAATAGAACTGGAAACAGATACAGTAATAGAACTGGAAACAGATACAGTAATAGAACTGGAAACAGACACAGTAATAGAACTGGAAACAGATACAGTAATAGAACTGGTAATAGATACAGTAATGGAACGGGAAACACATACAGTAATAGAACTGGAAACAGATACAGTAATAGAACCGGAAACAGATACAGTAAAATAACTGGAAACAGATACAGTAATGGAACTGGAAACTGATACAGTAATAGAACTGGAAACAGATATAGTAATAGAACAGGTAATAGATACAGTAATAGAACTGGAAACAGATACAGTAATAGAACTGGAAACAGATACAGTAATAGAACCGGAAACAGATACAGTAATAGAACTGGAAACAGATACAGTAATAGAACCGGTAATAGATACAGTAATAGAACTGGAAACAGATACAGTAATAGAACTGGAAACAGATACAGTAATAGAACTGGAAACAGATACAGTAATAGAACTGGAAATAGATACAGTAATAGAACTGGAAATAGATACAGTCATAGAACTGGAAACAGACACAGTAATAGAACTGGAAACAGATACAGCAATAGAAACGGTAACAGAGACAGTAATAGAACTGGAAACAGAAACAGTAATAGAACCGGTAATAGATACAGTAATAGAACTGGAAATAGATACAGTAATCGAAAAGGTAATAGATACAGTAACAGAACTGGAAACAGATACAGTAATAGAACCGGTAACAGAGACAGTAATAGAACTGGAAACAGATACAGTAATAGAACTGGAATCAGATACAGTAATAGCACCAGTAACAGATACAGTATTAGAACTGGAAATAGATACAGTTATAGAACTGGAAACAGATACAGTAATAGAATTGGAAACAGACACAGTCATAGAACCAGTAACAGACACAGTGATAGAACTGGAAACAGACACAGTAATAGAACCTGTAACAGATACAGTAATCGAACTGGAAACAGACACAGTAATAGAACCGGAAACAGATACAGTAATAGAACTGGAAACAGATACAGTAATCGAACCGGTAACAGATACAGTAATAGAACTGGAAACAGACACAGTAATAGTACCGGAAACAGACACAGTAATCGAACCAGTAACAGAGACAGTAATAGAACTGGAAACAGATACAGTAATAGAACCGGAAACAGACACAGTAATAGAACCAGTAACAGAGACAGTAATAGAACTGGAAACAGATACAGTAATAGAACCGGAAACAGACACAGTAATAGAACCAGTAACAGAGACAGTAATAGAACTGGAAACAGACACAGTAATAGAACCGGAAACAGATACAGTAATAGAACTGGAAACAGACACAGTAATAGAACCGGAAACAGATACAGTAATAGAACTGGAAACAGATACAGTAATAGAACCGGTAACAGATACAGTAATAGAACTGGAAACAGACACAGTAATAGAACCGGAAACAGACACAGTAATAGAACCAGTAACAGAGACAGTAATAGAACTGGAAACAGATACAGTAATAGAACTGGAAACAGATACAGTAATAGAACCAGTAATAGATACAGTAATAGAACTGGAAACAGATACAGTAATAGAAACGGTAACAGAGACAGTAATAGAACTGGAAACAGAAACAGTAATAGAACCGGTAATAGATACAGTAATAGAACTGGAAATAGATACAGTAATAGAACAGGTAATAGATACAGTAATAGAACTGGAAACAGATACAGTAATAGAACTGGAAACAGATACAGTAATAGAACTGGAAACAGACACAGTAATAGAACTGGAAACAGATACAGTAATAGAACTGGAAACAGATACAGTAATAGAACCAGAAACAGATACAGTAATAGAACTGGTAATAGATACAGTAATGGAACTGGAAACAGATACAGTAATAGAACTGGAAACAGATACAGTAATAGAACCGGAAACAGATACAGTAAAATAACTGGAAACAGATACAGTAAAGGAACTGGAAACTGATACAGTAATCGAACTGGAAACAGATATAGTAATAGAACAGGTAATAGATACAGTAATAGAACTGGAAACAGATACAGTAATAGAACTGGAAACAGATACAGTAATAGAACCGGAAACAGATACAGTAATAGAACTGGAAACAGATACAGTAATAGAACCGGTAACAGATACAGTAATAGAACCGGTAACTGAAGCAGCAATAGAACAGGTAACAGATACAGTAATAGCACCAGTAACAGATACAGTAATAGAACTGGTAACAGATACAGTAATAGAACCGGTAACAGATACAGTAATAGCACCAGTAACAGATACAGTAATAGAACTGTTAGCAGATACAGTCATAGAACTGGTAACAGATACAGTAATAGCACCGGTATGAGCAGTTGTAGAACCGGTAACAGATACAGTAATTGCACCGGTAACAGATACAGTAATAGGACCAGTAACAGATACAGTAATCGAACTGGTAACAGATACAGTAATAGAACCAAAAACAAATACAGTAATAGAACTGGAAATAGATACAGTAATTGAACCGGTAACAGATACAGTAATAGCACCAGTAACAGATACAGTAATAGAACTGGTAACAGTTACAGTAATAGAACCGGTAACAGATACAGTAATAGCACCAGTAACAGATACAGTAATAGAACTGTTAGCAGATACAGTAATAGAACTGGTAACAGATACAGTAATAGCACCAGTAACAGATACAGTAATAGCACCAGTAACAGATACAGTAATAGAACCGGTAACAGATACAGTAATAGAACCGGTAACAGATACAGCAATAGAACTGGAAATAGATACAGTAATAGAACTGGAAACAGATACAGTAATAGCACCAGTAACAGATACAGTAATAGAACTGGTAACAGATACAGTAATAGAACTGGAAACAGATACAGTAATAGCACCAGTAACAGATACAGTAATAGAACTGGAAACAGATACAGTAATAGAACCGGTAACAGATACAGTAATAGAACCGGTAACAGATACAGTAATAGAACTGGAAACAGATACAGTAATAGAACTGGAAACAGACACAGTAATAGAACTGGTAACAGATACAGTAATAGAACTGGAAACAGGTACAGTAATAGAACTGGTAATAGATACAGTAATAGAACTGGAAACAGATACAGTAATAGAACTGGAAAAAGATACAGTAATAGAACTGGAAATAGATACAGTCATAGAACTGGAAACAGATTTAGTCATAGCACCAGTAACAGATACAGTAATAGAACTGGAAATAGATACAGTAATAGAACTGGTAACAGATACAGTAATAGAACCGGTAACAGAGACAGTAATAGAACTGGAAACAGATACAGCAATAGAACTGGAATCAGATACAGTAATAGCACCAGTAACAGATACAGTAATAGAACTGGAAATAGATACAGTTATAGAACTGGAAACAGATACAGTAACAGAACTGGAAACAGACACAGTCATAGAACCAGTAACAGATACAGTGATAGAACTGGAAACAGACACAGTAATAGAACCGGTAACAGATACAGTAATAGAACTGGAAACAGACACAGTAATAGAACCGGAAACAGATACAGTAATAGAACTGGAAACAGATACAGTAATAGAACCGGTAACAGATACAGTAATAGAACTCGAAACAGACACAGTAATAGTACCGGAAACAGACACAGTAATAGAACCAGTAACAGAGACAGTAATAGAACTGGAAACAGATACAGTAATAGAACCGGAAACAGACACAGTAATAGAACCAGTAACAGAGACAGTAATAGAACTGGAAACAGATACAGTAATAGAACCGGAAACAGACACAGTAATAGAACCAGTAACAGAGACAGTAATAGAACTGGAAACAGACACAGTAATAGAACCGGAAACAGATACAGTAATAGAACTGGAAACAGACACAGTAATAGAACCGGAAACAGATGCAGTAATAGAACTGGAAACAGATACAGTAATAGAACCGGTAACAGATACAGTAATAGAACTGGAAACAGACACAGTAATAGAACCGGAAACAGACACAGTAATAGAACTGGAAATAGATACAGTAATAGAACAGGTAATAGATACAGTAATAGAACTGGAAACAGATACAGTAATAGAACTGGAAACAGATACAGTAATAGAACTGGAAACAGACACAGTAATAGAACTGGAAACAGATACAGTAATAGAACCGGAAACAGATACAGTAATAGAACTGGTAATAGATACAGTAATGGAACTGGAAACAGATACAGTAATAGAACTGGAAACAGATACAGTAATAGAACCGGAAACAGATACAGTAATAGAAACGGTAACAGAGACAGTAATAGAACTGGAAACAGAAACAGTAATAGAACCGGTAATAGATACAGTAATAGAACTGGAAATAGATACAGTAATAGAACAGGTAATAGATACAGTAATAGAACTGGAAACAGATACAGTAATAGAACTGGAAACAGATACAGTAATAGAACTGGAAACAGACACAGTAATAGAACTGGAAACAGATACAGTAATAGAACTGGAAACAGATACAGTAATAGAACCGGAAACAGATACAGTAATAGAACTGGTAATAGATACAGTAATGGAACTGGAAACAGATACAGTAATAGAACTGGAAACAGATACAGTAATAGAACCGGAAACAGATACAGTAATAGAACTGGAAACAGATACAGTAATAGAACCGGAAACAGATACAGTAATAGAACTGGAAACAGATACAGTAATAGAACCGGAAACAGATACAGTAATAGAACTGGAAACAGATACAGTAATAGAACTGGAAACAGATACAGTAATAGAACTGGAAACAGATACAGTAATAGAACTGGAAATAGATACAGTCATAGAACTGGAAACAGACACAGTAATAGAACTGGAAACAGATACAGCAATAGAAACGGTAACAGAGACAATAATAGAACTGGAAACAGAAACAGTAACAGAACCGGTAATAGATACAGTAATAGAACTGGAAATAGATACAGTAATAGAACTGGAAATAGATACAGTAATGGAACTGGAAACAGATACAGTAATAGAACTGGAAACAGATACAGTAATAGAACCGGTAATAGATACAGTAATAGAACCGGTAACAGATACAGTAATAGAACTGGAAACAGATACAGTAATAGAACTGGAAACAGATACAGTAATAGCACCAGTAACAGATACAGTAATAGAACTGGTAACAGATACAGTAATAGCACCAGTAACAGATACAGTAATAGAACTGGTAACAGATACAGTAATAGCACCAGTAACAGATACAGTAATAGAACTGGAAACAGATACAGTAATAGCACCAGTAACAGATACAGTAATAGAACTGGAAACAGATACAGTAATAGAACTGGAAACAGGTACAGTAATAGAACTGGTAATAGATACAGTAATAGAACTGGAAACAGATACAGTAATAGAACTGGAAAAAGATACAGTAATAGAACTGGAAATAGATACAGTCATAGAACTGGAAACAGATTTAGTCATAGCACCTGTAACAGATACAGTAATAGAACTGGAAATAGATACAGTAATAGAACTGGTAACAGATACAGTAATAGAACCGGTAACAGAGACAGTAATAGAACTGGAAACAGATACAGCAATAGAACTGGAATCAGATACAGTAATAGCACCAGTAACAGATACAGTAATAGAACTGGAAATAGATACAGTTATAGAACTGGAAACAGATACAGTAATAGAACTGGAAACAGACACAGTCATAGAACCAGTAACAGATACAGTGATAGAACTGGAAACAGACACAGTAATAGAACCGGTAACAGATACAGTAATAGAACTGGAAACAGACACAGTAATAGAACCGGAAACAGATACAGTAATAGAACTGGAAACAGATACAGTAATAGAACCGGTAACAGATACAGTAATAGAACTCGAAACAGACACAGTAATAGTACCGGAAACAGACACAGTAATAGAACCAGTAACAGAGACAGTAATAGAACTGGAAACAGATACAGTAATAGAACCGGAAACAGACACAGTAATAGAACCAGTAACAGAGACAGTAATAGAACTGGAAACAGATACAGTAATAGAACCGGAAACAGACACAGTAATAGAACCAGTAACAGAGACAGTAATAGAACTGGAAACAGACACAGTAATAGAACCGGAAACAGATACAGTAATAGAACTGGAAACAGACACAGTAATAGAACCGGAAACAGATGCAGTAATAGAACTGGAAACAGATACAGTAATAGAACCGGTAACAGATACAGTAATAGAACTGGAAACAGACACAGTAATAGAACCGGAAACAGACACAGTAATAGAACTGGAAATAGATACAGTAATAGAACAGGTAATAGATACAGTAATAGAACTGGAAACAGATACAGTAATAGAACTGGAAACAGATACAGTAATAGAACTGGAAACAGACACAGTAATAGAACTGGAAACAGATACAGTAATAGAACCGGAAACAGATACAGTAATAGAACTGGTAATAGATACAGTAATGGAACTGGAAACAGATACAGTAATAGAACTGGAAACAGATACAGTAATAGAACCGGAAACAGATACAGTAATAGAAACGGTAACAGAGACAGTAATAGAACTGGAAACAGAAACAGTAATAGAACCGGTAATAGATACAGTAATAGAACTGGAAATAGATACAGTAATAGAACAGGTAATAGATACAGTAATAGAACTGGAAACAGATACAGTAATAGAACTGGAAACAGATACAGTAATAGAACTGGAAACAGACACAGTAATAGAACTGGAAACAGATACAGTAATAGAACTGGAAACAGATACAGTAATAGAACCGGAAACAGATACAGTAATAGAACTGGTAATAGATACAGTAATGGAACTGGAAACAGATACAGTAATAGAACTGGAAACAGATACAGTAATAGAACCGGAAACAGATACAGTAATAGAACTGGAAACAGATACAGTAATAGAACCGGAAACAGATACAGTAATAGAACTGGAAACAGATACAGTAATAGAACCGGTAATAGATACAGTAATAGAACTGGAAACAGATACAGTAATAGAACTGGAAACAGATACAGTAATAGAACTGGAAACAGATACAGTAATAGAACTGGAAATAGATACAGTCATAGAACTGGAAACAGACACAGTAATAGAACTGGAAACAGATACAGCAATAGAAACGGTAACAGAGACAATAATAGAACTGGAAACAGAAACAGTAACAGAACCGGTAATAGATACAGTAATAGAACTGGAAATAGATACAGTAATAGAACTGGAAATAGATACAGTAATGGAACTGGAAACAGATACAGTAATAGAACTGGAAACAGATACAGTAATAGAACCGGTAATAGATACAGTAATAGAACCGGTAACAGATACAGTAATAGAACTGGAAACAGATACAGTAATAGAACTGGAAACAGATACAGTAATAGCACCAGTAACAGATACAGTAATAGAACTGGTAACAGATACAGTAATAGCACCAGTAACAGATACAGTAATAGAACTGGTAACAGATACAGTAATAGCACCAGTAACAGATACAGTAATAGAACTGGAAACAGATACAGTAATAGCACCAGTAACAGATACAGTAATAGAACTGGAAACAGATACAGTAATAGCACCAGTAACAGATACAGTAATAGAACTGGAAACAGATACAGTAGTAGAACCGGTAACAGATACAGTAACAGAACTGGAAATAGATACAGTAATAGAACAGGTAACAGATACTGTAATAGCACCAGTAACAGATACAGTAATAGAACTGGTAACAGATACAGTAATAGCACTAGTAACAGATACAGTAATAGAACTGGTAACAGATACAGTAATAGAACCGGTAACAGATACAGTAATAGCACTAGTAACAGATACAGTAATAGCACCAGTAACAGATACAGGAATAGAAATGGTAACAGATGCAGTAATAGAACTGGTAACAGATACAGTAATAGCACCGGTAACAGATACAGTAATTGCACCAGTAAGAGATACAGTAATAGAACTGGTAACAGATACAGTAATAGAACCGGTAACAGATACAGTAATAGCACCAGGAACAGATACAGTAATAGAACCGGTAACAGATACAGTAATAGCACCAGGAACAGATACAGTAATAGAACTGTTAGCAGATATAGTAATAGAACTGGAAACAGATACAGTAATAGAACCGGTAACTGATGCAGCAATGGAACAAGTAACAGATACAGTAATAGCACCAGTAACAGATACAGTAATAGAACTGGTAACAGAAACAGTAATAGAACCGGTAATAGATACAGTAATAGAACTGGAAATAGATACAGTAATAGAACAGGTAATAGAAACAGTAATAGAACCGGTAATAGATACAGTAATAGAACTGGAAATAGATACAGTAATAGAACAGGTAATAGATACAGTAATAGAACTGGAAACAGACACAGTAATAGAACTGGAAACAGATACAGTAATAGAACTGGAAACAGATACAGTAATAGAACTGGAAACAGACACAGTAATAGAACTTGAAACAGATACAGTAATAGAACTGGAAACAGATACAGTAATAGAACTGGAAACAGATACAGTAATAGAACTGGAAACAGATACAGTAATAGAACTGGAAACAGATACAGTAATAGAACCGGAAACAGATACAGTAATAGAACTGGAAACAGATACAGTAATGGAACTGGAAACAGATACAGTAATAGAACCGGAAACAGATACAGTAATAGAACTGGAAACAGATACAGTAATAGAACTGGAAACAGATACAGTAATAGAACTGGAAACAGATACAGTAATAGAACAGGTAACAGATACAGTAATAGAACTGGAAACAGATACAGTAATAGAACCGGAAACAGATACAGTAATAGAACTGGAAACAGATACAGTAATAGAACTGGAAACAGATACAGTAATAGAACCGGAAACAGATACAGTAAAATAACTGGAAACAGATACAGTAATGGAACTGGAAACTGACACAGTAATAGAACTGGAAACAGATATAGTAATAGAACAGGTAATAGATACAGTAATAGAACTGGAAACAGATACAGTAATAGAACCGGAAACAGTTACAGTAATAGAACCGGAAACAGATACAGTAATAGAACTGGAAACAGATACAGTAATAGAACCGGTAATAGATACAGTAATAGAACTGGAAACAGATACAGTAATAGAACTGGAAACAGATACAGTAATAGAACTGGAAACAGATACAGTAATAGAACTGGAAACAGATACAGTAATAGAACTGGAAATAGATACAGTCATAGAACTGGAAACAGATACAGTAATAGAACTGGAAACAGATACAGTAATAGAACTGGAAATAGATACAGTAATAGAACTGGAAACAGATACAGTAATAGAACTGGAAACAGATACAGTAATAGAACTGGAAACAGATACAGTAATCGAACTGGAAATAGATACAGTAATAGAAACGGTAACAGAGACAGTCATAGAACTGGAAACAGAAACAGTAATAGAACCGGTAATAGATACAGTAATAGAACTGGAAATAGATACAGTCATAGAACTGGAAACAGATACAGTAATAGAACTGGAAACAGATACAGTAATGGAACTGGAAACAGATACAGTAATAGAACTGGAAACAGATACAGTAATAGAACCGGTAATAGATACAGTAATAGAACTGGAAATAGATACAGTAATAGAAAAGGTAATAGATACAGTAATAGAACTGGAAACAGATACAGTAATAGAACTGGAAACAGATACAGTAATAGAACTGGTAATAGATACAGTAATAGAACTGGTAATAGATACAGTAATAGAACTGGAAATAGATACAGTAGTAGAACCGGTAACAGATACAGTAATAGAACTGGAAAGAGATACAGTAATAGCACCAGTAACAGATACAGTAATAGAACTGGTAACAGATACAGTAATAGAACCGGTAACAGATACAGTAACAGAACTGGAAATAGATACAGTAATAGAACAGGTAACAGATACAGTAATAGCACCAGTAACAGATACAGTAATAGAACTGTTAGCAGATACAGTCATAGAACTGGTAACAGATACAGTAATAGCACCGGTATGAGCAGTTGTAGAACCGGTAACAGATACAGTAATTGCACCGGTAACAGATACAGTAATAGGACCAGTAACAGATACAGTAATTGAACTGGTAACAGATACAGTAATAGAACCGGTAACAGATACAGTAATAGAACTGGAAATAGATACAGTAATTGAACCGGTAACAGATACAGCAATAGCACCAGTAACAGATACAGTAATAGAACTGGTAACAGTTACAGTAATAGAACCGGTAACAGATACAGTAATAGCACCAGTAACAGATACAGTAATAGAACTGTTAGCAGATACAGTCATAGAACTGGTAACAGATACAGTAATAGCACCGGTATGAGCAGTTGTAGAACCGGTAACAGATACAGTAATTGCACCGGTAACAGATACAGTAATAGGACCAGTAACAGATACAGTAATCGAACTGGTAACAGATACAGTAATAGAACCGGTAACAGATACAGTAATAGAACTGGAAATAGATACAGTAATTGAACCGGTAACAGATACAGTAATAGCACCAGTAACAGATACAGAAATAGAACTGGTAACAGTTACAGTAATAGAACCGGTAACAGATACAGTAATAGCACCAGTAACAGATACAGTAATAGAACTGTTAGCAGATACAGTAATAGAACTGGTAACAGATACAGTAATAGCACCAGTAACAGATACAGTAATAACACCAGTAACAGATACAGTCATAGAACCGGTAACAGATACAGTAATCGAACCGGTAACAGATACAGTAATAGAACTGGAAACAGATACAGTAATAGCACCAGTAACAGATACAGTAATAGAACTGGTAACAGATACAGTAATAGAACTGGAAACAGACACAGTAATAGCACCAGTAACAGATACAGTAATAGAACTGGAAACAGATACAGTAATAGAACCGGTAACAGATACAGTAATAGAACCGGTAACAGATACAGTAATAGAACTGGAAACAGATACAGTAATAGAACTGGAAACAGATACAGTAATAGAACTGGTAACAGATACAGTAATAGAACTGGAAACAGGTACAGTAATAGAACTGGTAATAGATACAGTAATAGAACTGGAAACAGATACAGTAATAGAACTGGAAAAAGATACAGTAATAGAACTGGAAATAGATACAGTAATAGAAGTGGAAACAGATACAGTAATAGCACCAGTAACAGATACAGTAATAGAACTGGAAATAGATACAGTAATAGAACTGGTAACAGATACAGTAATAGAACCGGTAACAGAGACCGTAATAGAACTGGAAACAGATACAGTCATAGAACTGGAATCAGATACAGTAATAGCACCAGTAACAGATACAGTAATAGAACAGGTAACAGATACAGTAATAGCACCAGTAACAGATACAGTAATAGAACTGGTAACAGATACAGTAATAGAACCGGTAACAGATACAGTAATAGCACCAGTAACAGATACAGTAATAGAACCGGTAACAGATACAGTAATAGCACCAGGAACAGATACTGTAATAGAACTGTTAGCAGATATAGTAATAGAACTGGAAACAGATACAGTAATAGAACCGGTAACTGATGCAGCAATGGAACAGGTAACAGATACAGTAATAGCACCAGTAACAGATACAGTAATAGAACTGGTAACAGATACCGTAATAGAACCGGTAACAGAGACAGTAATAGAACCGGTATGAGCAGTAGTAGAACCGGTAACAGATACAGTAATAGCACCAGTAACAGATACAGTAATAGAACCAGTATGAGCAGTAATAGAACTGGTAACTGATACAGTAATAGACCCGGTAACTGATGCAGTAATAGAACTGGTAACAGATACAGTAATAGAACTGGTAACTGATGCAGTAATAGTGCCGGTAACTGATGCAGTAATAGAGCTGGTAACTGATGCAGTAATAGAACCGGTAACAGATACAGTAATAGCACCAGTAACAGATACAGTAATAGAACTGTTAGCAGATACAGTCATAGAACTGGTAACAGATACAGTAATAGCACCGGTATGAGCAGTTGTAGAACCGGTAACAGATACCGTAATTGCACCGGTAACAGATACAGTAATAGGACCAGTAACAGATACAGTAATCGAACTGGTAACAGATACAGTAATAGAACCGGTAAGAGATACAGTAATAGAACTGGAAATAGATACAGTAATTGAACCGGTAACAGATACAGTAATAGCACCAGTAACAGATACAGTAATAGCACCAGTAACAGATACAGTAATAGAACCGGTAACAGATACAGTAATAGAACCGGTAACAGATACAGTAATAGAACTGGAAATAGATACAGTAATAGAACTGGAAACAGATACAGTAATAGCACCAGTAACAGATACAGTAATAGAACTGGTAACAGATACAGTAATAGAACTGGAAACAGATACAGTAATAGCACCAGTAACAGATACAGTAATAGAACTGGAAACAGATACAGTAATAGAACCGGTAACAGATATAGTAATAGAACCGGTAACAGATACAGTAATAGAACTGGAAACAGATACAGTAATAGAACTGGAAACAGATACAGTAATAGAACTGGTAACAGATACAGTAATAGAACTGGAAACAGGTACAGTAATAGAACTGGTAATAGATACAGTAATAGAACTGGAAACAGATACAGTAATAGAACTGGAAAAAGATGCAGTAATAGAACTGGAAATAGATACAGTAATAGAACTGGAAACAGATACAGTAATAGCACCAGTAACAGATACAGTAATAGAACTGGAAATAGATACAGTAATAGAACTGGTAACAGATACAGTAATAGAACCGGTAACAGAGACAGTAATAGAACTGGTAACAGATGCAGTAATAGAACTGGTAACAGATACAGTAATAGAACCGGTAACAGAGACAGTAATAGAACTGGAATCAGATGCAGTAATAGCACCAGGAACAGATACAGTAATGGAACTGGAAATAGATACAGTTATAGAACTGGAAACAGATACAGTAATAGAACCGGTAACAGATACAGTAATAGCACCAGTAACAGATACAGTAATAGAACTGGTAACAGATACAGTAATAGAACTGGAAACAGATACAGTAATAGCACCAGTAACAGATACAGTAATAGAACTGGAAATAGATACAGTCATAGAACTGGTAACAGATACAGTAATAGAACCGGTAACAGATACAGTAATAGAACTGGTATGAGCAGTAGTAGAATCGGTAACAGATACAGTAATAGCACCAGTAACAGATACAGTAATAGAACCAGTATGAGCAGTAATAGAACTGGTAACTGATACAGTAATAGACCCGGTAACTGATGCAGTAATAGAACTGGTAACAGATACAGTAATAGAACTGGTAACTGATGCAGTAATAGTGCCGGTAACTGATGCAGTAATAGAGCTGGTAACTGATGCAGTAATAGTGCCGGTAACTGATGCAGTAATAGAGCCAGTAACTGATGCAGTAATAGAGGCAGTAACTGATGCAGTAATAGAAGCGGTAACAGTTGCAGTAATAGAACCGGTAACAGTTGCAGTAATAGAAACGGTAACAGATACAGTAATAGAACAGGTAATAGACAAGTAATAGAATCGATAACAGATATGGTAAAAGAACCAGTAACAGACCAGTAATAGAACGGATAAGAGAACAGGTAATAGTACTAGTAATAATGCTCATAACACAGCCCGTAATAATGCTGGTAATAATATTAGTAATGGAGCTGAATATTGCTGGTTACAGAACTTGTAATGATACTAATAATAGAGCCCATAATAGTACTGGTAATAGAATGAGTAATAGTACCAGTAATAGAGCTGGTGTTAAAACTAGTCACAGAGCTGGTAATTGTACTGGTAATATTACTGGTAATAGTACTCATAACTCAGCTGGTAACAGTACTAGTAATAGTGATAATATTAGTACTGGTGACAGAGCTGGTGATGGTACTAATAGAGATTGTAATCATACTAAATAGAGCTGCTAATAATACTGGTAACAGAGCTAGTATTAATACTCCTCCATAGTGCTCTACTTGAGTTCAGGTCGACTTTACAGAGTCCAGAAGGTTTATTTTAAATGCTGGAAAAGTCTAATTGATTGTCAGTGCCCAATCTGAACTGTTGGCCAGCCTGTATTGGAGATGATTCTTCACTCTATGTTGTCAATACCTTGCAGGACCTGCACTATCGTCTGGACAACAGTCGCTTCACCCCACCATTGGAGGACAGCAGGTTCCATTATGGATTTAACTCCACCTACCTGAGGAAGGTGGTGGCTTATTGGAGGAACGGCTATGACTGGCGGAGGCAGCTGGAGTTTCTCAACAGCTTCCGGCATTTCAGAACCCGAATCGAAGGTAGGTCCCGCCCACAGCCTGTGGAGGTACAGGGTCGGTAACCGATGGCAATGAGTGTGATTGGGGGGATCTCAGTGTGAATCTCAGTGATCAAGGGATTGGGAGGATCTCAGTGTGAATCTCAGTGATCAAGGGATTGGGAGGATCTCAGTGTGAATCTCAGTGATCAAGGGATTGGGGGGATCTCAGTGTGAATCTCAGTGATCAAGGGATTGGGAGGATCTCAGTGTGAATCTCAGTGATCAAGGGATTGGGGGGATCTCAGTGTGAATCTCAGTGATCAAGGGATTGGGGGGATCTCAGTGTGAATCTCAGTAATCAAGGGATTGGGGGGATCTCAGTGTGAATCTCAGTGATCAAGGGATTGGGGGGATCTCAGTGTGAATCTCAGTGATCAAGGGATTGGGAGGATCTCAGTGTGAATCTCAGTGATCAAGGGATTGGGGGGATCTCAGTGTGAATCTCAGTGATCAAGGGATTGGAGGGATCTCAGTGTGAATCTCAGTGATCAAGGGATTGGGGGGATCTCAGTGTGAATCTCAGTGATCAAGGGATTGGGGGGATCTCAGTGTGAATCTCAGTGATCAAGGGATTGGGAGGATCTCAGTGTGAATCTCAGTAATCAAGGGATTGGGGGGATCTCAGTGTGAATCTCAGTGATCAAGGGATTGGGGGGATCTCAGTGTGAATCTCAGTAATCAAGGGATTGGGGGGATCTCAGTGTGAATCTCACTAATCAAGGGATTGGGGGGATCTCAGTGTGAATCTCAGTAATCAAGGGATTGGGGGGATCTCAGTGTGAATCTCAGTGATCAAGGGATTGGGGGGATCTCAGTGTGAATCTCAGTGATCAAGAGATTGGGGGGATCTCAGTGTGAATCTCAGTGATCAAGGGATTGGGGGGATCTCAGTGTGAATCTCAGTAATCAAGGGATTGGGAGGATCTCAGTGTGAATCTCAGTGATCAAGGGATTGGGAGGATCTCAGTGTGAATCTCAGTAATCAAGGGATTGGGGGGATCTCAGTGTGAATCTCAGTGATCAAGGGATTGGGGGGATCTCAGTGTGAATCTCAGTGATCAAGGGATTGGGAGGATCTCAGTGTGAATCTCAGTGATCAAGGGATTGGGGGGATCTCAGTGTGAATCTCAGTGATCAAGGGATTGGGAGGATCTCAGTGTGAATCTCAGTGATCAAGGGATTGGGGGGATCTCAGTGTGAATCTCAGTAATCAAGGGATTGGGGGATCTCAGTGTGAATCTCAGTGATCAAGGGATTGGGAGAATCTCAGTGTGAATCTCAGTAATCAAGGGATTGGGGGGATCTCAGTGTGAATCTCAGTAATCAAGGGATTGGGAGGATCTCAGTGTGAATCTCAGTGATCAAGGGATTGGGGGGATCTCAGTGTGAATCTCAGTGATCAAGGGATTGGGAGGATCTCAGTGTGAATCTCAGTGATCAAGGGATTGGGAGGATCTCAGTGTGAATCTCAGTGATCAAGGGATTGGGGGGATCTCAGTGTGAATCTCAGTAATCAAGGGATTGGGGGGATCTCAGTGTGAATCTCAGTGATCAAGGGATTGGGGGGATCTCAGTGTGAATCTCAGTGATCAAGGGATTGGGGGGATCTCAGTGTGAATCTCAGTGATCAAGGGATTGGGAGGATCTCAGTGTGAATCTCAGTGATCAAGGGATTGGGGGGATCTCAGTGTGAATCTCAGTAATCAAGGGATTGGGGGGATCTCAGTGTGAATCTCAGTGATCAAGGGATTGGGGGGATCTCAGTGTGAATCTCAGTAATCAAGGGATTGGGGGGATCTCAGTGTGAATCTCAGTAATCAAGGGATTGGGGGGATCTCAGTGTGAATCTCAGTGATCAAGGGATTGGGGGGATCTCAGTGTGAATCTCAGTGATCAAGGGATTGGGAGGATCTCAGTGTGAATCTCAGTGATCAAGGGATTGGGGGGATCTCAGTGTGAATCTCAGTAATCAAGGGATTGGGAGGATCTCAGTGTGAATCTCAGTGATCAAGGGATTGGGGGGATCTCAGTGTGAATCTCAGTAATCAAGGGATTGGGGGGATCTCAGTGTGAATCTCAGTGATCAAGGGATTGGGAGAATCTCAGTGTGAATCTCAGTGATCAAGGGATTGGGGGGATCTCAGTGTGAATCTCAGTAATCAAGGGATTGGGGGGATCTCAGTGTGAATCTCAGTGATCAAGGGATTGGGGGGATCTCAGTGTGAATCTCAGTGATCAAGGGATTGGGAGGATCTCAGTGTGAATCTCAGTGATCAAGGGATTGGGGGGATCTCAGTGTGAATCTCAGTGATCAAGGGATTGGGAGGATCTCAGTGTGAATCTCAGTAATCAAGGGATTGGGGGGATCTCAGTGTGAATCTCAGTAATCAAGGGATTGGGGGGATCTCAGTGTGAATCTCAGTAATCAAGGGATTGGGAGGATCTCAGTGTGAATCTCAGTAATCAAGGGATTGGGGGGATCTCAGTGTGAATCTCAGTGATCAAGGGATTGGGAGGATCTCAGTGTGAATCTCAGTGATCAAGGGATTGGGGGGATCTCAGTGTGAATCTCAGTGATCAAGGGATTGGGGGATCTCAGTGTGAATGTCAGTGATCAAGGGATTGGGGGGATCTCAGTGTGAATCTCAGTGATCAAGGGATTGGGAGGATCTCAGTGTGAATCTCAGTGATCAAGGGATTGGGGGGATCTCAGTGTGAATCTCAGTGATCAAGGGATTGGGGGGATCTCAGTGTGAATCTCAGTAATCAAGGGATTGGGGGGATCTCAGTGTGAATCTCAGTAATCAAGGGATTGGGAGGATCTCAGTGTGAATCTCAGTAATCAAGGGATTGGGGGGATCTCAGTGTGAATCTCAGTAATCAAGGGATTGGGGGGATCTCAGTGTGAATCTCAGTGATCAAGGGATTGGGAGAATCTCAGTGTGAATCTCAGTAATCAAGGGATTGGGGGGATCTCAGTGTGAATCTCAGTGATCAAGGGATTGGGGGGATCTCAGTGTGAATCTCAGTAATCAAGGGATTGGGGGGATCTCAGTGTGAATCTCAGTGATCAAGGGATTGGGAGGATCTCAGTGTGAATCTCAGTGATCAAGGGATTGGGGGGATCTCAGTGTGAATCTCAGTAATCAAGGGATTGGGGGGATCTCAGTGTGAATCTCAGTGATCAAGGGATTGGGGGGATCTCAGTGTGAATCTCAGTGATCAAGGGATTGGGGGGATCTCAGTGTGAATCTCAGTAATCAAGGGATTGGGGGGATCTCAGTGTGAATCTCAGTGATCAAGGGATTGGGGGGATCTCAGTGTGAATCTCAGTAATCAAGGGATTGGGGGGATCTCAGTGTGAATCTCAGTGATCAAGGGATTGGGGGGATCTCAGTGTGAATCTCAGTGATCAAGGGATTGTAGGGATCTCAGTGTGAATCTCAGTGATCAAGGGATTGGGAGGATCTCAGTGTGAATCTCAGTAATCAAGGGATTGGGGGGATCTCAGTGTGAATCTCAGTAATCAAGGGATTGGGGGGATCTCAGTGTGAATCTCAGTGATCAAGGGATTGGGGGGATCTCAGTGTGAATCTCAGTGATCAAGGGATTGGGAGGATCTCAGTGTGAATCTCAGTGATCAAGGGATTGGGAGGATCTCAGTGTGAATCTCAGTGATCAAGGGATTGGGGGGATCTCAGTGTGAATCTCAGTGATCAAGGGATTGGGGGGATCTCAGTGTGAATCTCAGTAATCAAGGGATTGGGGGGATCTCAGTGTGAATCTCAGTAATCAAGGGATTGGGGGGATCTCAGTGTGAATCTCAGTGATCAAGGGATTGGGGGGATCTCAGTGTGAATCTCAGTGATCAAGGGATTGGGAGGATCTCAGTGTGAATCTCAGTAATCAAGGGATTGGGGGGATCTCAGTGTGAATCTCAGTGATCAAGGGATTGGGAGGATCTCAGTGTGAATCTCAGTGATCAAGGGATTGGGGGGATCTCAGTGTGAATCTCAGTGATCAAGGGATTGGGAGGATCTCAGTGTGAATCTCAGTGATCAAGGGATTGGGGGGATCTCAGTGTGAATCTCAGTGATCAAGGGATTGGGAGGATCTCAGTGTGAATCTCAGTGATCAAGGGATTGGGAGGATCTCAGTGTGAATCTCAGTAATCAAGGGATTGGGGGGATCTCAGTGTGAATCTCAGTGATCAAGGGATTGGGGGGATCTCAGTGTGAATCTCAGTGATCAAGGGATTGGGGGGATCTCAGTGTGAGTCTCAGTGATCAAGGGATTGGGAGGATCTCAGTGTGAATCTCAGTGATCAAGGGATTGGGGGGATCTCAGTGTGAATCTCAGTAATTAAGGGATTGGGGGGATCTCAGTGTGAATCTCAGTGATCAAGGGATTGGGGGGATCTCAGTGTGAATCTCAGTAATCAAGGGATTGGGGGGATCTCAGTGTGAATCTCAGTGATCAAGGGATTGGGGGGATCTCAGTGTGAATCTCAGTAATCAAGGGATTGGGGGGATCTCAGTGTGAATCTCAGTAATCAAGGGATTGGGGGGATCTCAGTGTGAATCTCAGTGATCAAGGGATTGGGGGGATCTCAGTGTGAATCTCAGTGATCAAGGGATTGGGAGGATCTCAGTGTGAATCTCAGTGATCAAGGGATTGGGGGGATCTCAGTGTGAATCTCAGTAATCAAGGGATTGGGAGGATCTCAGTGTGAATCTCAGTGATCAAGGGATTGGGGGGATCTCAGTGTGAATCTCAGTAATCAAGGGATTGGGGGGATCTCAGTGTGAATCTCAGTGATCAAGGGATTGGGAGGATCTCAGTGTGAATCTCAGTGATCAAGGGATTGGGGGGATCTCAGTGTGAATCGCAGTGATCAAGGGATTGGGAGGATCTCAGTGTGAATCTCAGTGATCAAGGGATTGGGGGGATCTCAGTGTGAATCTCAGTGATCAAGGGATTGGGAGGATCTCAGTGTGAATCTCAGTAATCAAGGGATTGGGGGGATCTCAGTGTGAATCTCAGTAATCAAGGGATTGGGGGGATCTCAGTGTGAATCTCAGTAATCAAGGGATTGGGAGGATCTCAGTGTGAATCTCAGTAATCAAGGGATTGGGGGGATCTCGGTGTGAATCTCAGTGATCAAGGGATTGGGAGGATCTCAGTGTGAATCTCAGTGATCAAGGGATTGGGGGGATCTCAGTGTGAATCTCAGTGATCAAGGGATTGGGGGATCTCAGTGATCAAGGGATTGGGGGGATCTCAGTGTGAATCTCAGTGATCAAGGGATTGGGGGGATCTCAGTGTGAATCTCAGTAATCAAGGGATTGGGAGGATCTCAGTGTGAATCTCAGTAATCAAGGGATTGGGGGGATCTCAGTGTGAATCTCAGTAATCAAGGGATTGGGGCGATCTCAGTGTGAATCTCAGTGATCAAGGGATTGGGAGGATCTCAGTGTGAATCTCAGTAATCAAGGGATTGGGGGGATCTCAGTGTGAATCTCAGTGATCAAGGGATTGGGGGGATCTCAGTGTGAATCTCAGTGATCAAGGGATTGGGGGGATCTCAGTGTGAATCTCAGTGATCAAGGGATTGGGGGGATCTCAGTGTGAATCTCAGTGATCAAGGGATTGGGGGGATCTCAGTGTGAATCTCAGTGATCAAGGGATTGGGGGGATCTCAGTGTGAATCTCAGTGATCAAGGGATTGGGGGATCTCAGTGTGAATCTCAGTGATCAAGGGATTGGGGGGATCTCAGTGTGAATCTCAGTGATCAAGGGATTGGGGGGATCTCAGTGTGAATCTCAGTGATCAAGGGATTGGGAGGATCTCAGTGTGAATCTCAGTGATCAAGGGATTGGGGGGATCTCAGTGTGAATCTCAGTAATCAAGGGATTGGGGGGATCTCAGTGTGAATCTCAGTGATCAAGGGATTGGGGGGATCTCAGTGTGAATCTCAGTGATCAAGGGATTGGGGGGATCTCAGTGTGAATCTCAGTAATCAAGGGATTGGGGGGATCTCAGTGTGAATCTCAGTGATCAAGGGATTGGGGGGATCTCAGTGTGAATCTCAGTAATCAAGGGATTGGGGGGATCTCAGTGTGAATCTCAGTGATCAAGGGATTGGGGGGATCTCAGTGTGAATCTCAGTGATCAAGGGATTGGGGGGATCTCAGTGTGAATCTCAGTAATCAAGGGATTGGGGGGATCTCAGTGTGAATCTCAGTGATCAAGGGATTGGGGGGATCTCAGTGTGAATCTCAGTAATCAAGGGATTGGGGGGATCTCAGTGTGAATCTCAGTAATCAAGGGATTGGGAGGATCTCAGTGTGAATCTCAGTAATTAAGGGATTGGGGGGATCTCAGTGTGAATCTCAGTGATCAAGGGATTGGGGGGATCTCAGTGTGAATCTCAGTAATCAAGGGATTGGGGGGATCTCAGTGTGAATCTCAGTGATCAAGGGATTGGGAGGATCTCAGTGTGAATCTCAGTGATCAAGGGATTGGGGGGATCTCAGTGTGAATCTCAGCGATCAAGGGATTGGGGGGATCTCAGTGTGAATCTCAGTGATCAAGGGATTGGGGGGATCTCAGTGTGAATCTCAGTGATCAAGGGATTGGGGGGATCTCAGTGTGAATCTCAGTGATCAAGGGATTGGGAGGATCTCAGTGTGAATCTCAGTGATCAAGGGATTGGGGGGATCTCAGTGTGAATCTCAGTAATCAAGGGATTGGGGGGATCTCAGTGTGAATCTCAGTGATCAAGGGATTGGGAGGATCTCAGTGTGAATCTCAGTAATCAAGGGATTGGGGGGATCTCAGTGTGAATCTCAGTGATCAAGGGATTGGGGGGATCTCAGTGTGAATCTCAGTGATCAAGGGATTGGGGGGATCTCAGTGTGAATCTCAGTGATCAAGGGATTGGGGGGATCTCAGTGTGAATCTCAGTGATCAAGGGATTGGGGGGATCTCAGTGTGAATCTCAGTGATCAAGGGATTGGGGGGATCTCAGTGTGAATCTCAGTGATCAAGGGATTGGGGGATCTCAGTGTGAATCTCAGTGATCAAGGGATTGGGGGGATCTCAGTGTGAATCTCAGTGATCAAGGGATTGGGGGGATCTCAGTGTGAATCTCAGTGATCAAGGGTCACCTGTACTATGACTCGGGGTGACCAACCCTTCAGGATTGTCCTGCAGTCTCCGGGAATTAAAGATTCATCTCCAACACACAACCCGGGGGGAGAAATATCAGTGGAACGTTAAAACAAAATTGGGTGTTTGTCACTTTCTTTGAACACTAATTGTAAAAATATTGAAGCTGGTAAAAAGGCTGTTTGAGCGGGCGGGGTGGCTGGAGGCAGGAGGTGAGGTGATGAAACCTCCAGAAATAGGTCCAACCAGAGATGGTGACACGAACCCTGAGGGCTTGCCCTTAAACTCAACGGTTGGAGGGTAAATGGCACAGAGGCTCCTGGGCTGACACACTGGAGCTCGACACTGAGAGAGGTGTGAAGTCCCACCCATTACAATTAGGGACCTGCTCACTAACGGATCTCCTGTGGCATTGCTCATGGGAAACCTGGCTTCTGGAGAATGCCTGTCATCTTTTGCTGCTAAGGTGAAACCTTGTCCCTGGGCTGGCAATGAGTCAGAGTCCCCGCTCCTGATCATTAAACAGTGACCACTGCTGGAAATCAAACATCAACATCAGATGAAGACATGGTCAGTCTGGGCTTTCGTCTGCCCCCTCCCCCCACCACCTTTCACTGGTCCAGCTGACTGTCATATCCAGAATCACAGGGGAAGAAAGGGCCCTCGAGTGAGGTAACAGAGGGGACCTGGTCCCTCCCTGACCCAGTGGGCCCTCGAGTGAGGTAACAGAGGGGACCTGGTCCCTCCCTGACCCGGTGGGCCCTCGAGTGAGGTAACAGAGGGGACCTGGTCCCTCCCTGACCCGGTGGGCCCTCGAGTGAGGTAACAGAGGGGACCTGGTCCCTCCCTGACCCGGTGGGCCCTCGAGTGAGGTAACAGAGGGGACCTGGTCCCTCCCTGACCCGGTGGGCCCTCGAGTGAGGTAACAGAGGGGACCTGGTCCCTCCCTGACCCGGTGGGCCCTCGAGTGAGGTAACAGAGGGGACCTGGTCCCTCCCTGACCCGGTGGGCCCTCGAGTGAGGTAACAGAGGGGACCTGGTCCCTCCCTGACCCGGTGGGCCCTCGAGTGAGGTAACAGAGGGGACCTGGTCCCTCCCTGACCCGGTGGGCCCTCGAGTGAGGTAACAGAGGGGACCTGGTCCCTCCCTGACCCGGTGGGCCCTCGAGTGAGGTAACAGAGGGGACCTGGTCCCTCCCTGACCCGGTGGGCCCTCGAGTGAGGTAACAGAGGGGACCTGGTCCCTCCCTGACCCGGTGGGCCCTCGAGTGAGGTAACAGAGGGGACCTGGTCCCTCCCTGACCCGGTGGGCCCTCGAGTGAGGTAACAGAGGGGACCTGGTCCCTCCCTGACCCGGTGGGCCCTCGAGTGAGGTAACAGAGGGGACCTGGTCCCTCCCTGACCCGGTGGGCCCTCGAGTGAGGTAACAGAGGGGACCTGGTCCCTCCCTGACCCGGTGGGCCCTCGAGTGAGGTAACAGAGGGGACCTGGTCCCTCCCTGACCCGGTGGGCCCTCGAGTGAGGTAACAGAGGGGACCTGGTCCCTCCCTGACCCGGTGGGCCCTCGAGTGAGGTAACAGAGGGGACCTGGTCCCTCCCTGACCCAGTGGGCCCTCGAGTGAGGTAACAGAGAGGACCTGGTCCCTCCCTGACCCAGTGGGCCCTCGAGTGAGGTAACAGAGGGGACCTGGTCCCTCCCTGACCCAGTGGGCCCTCGAGTGAGGTAACAGAGGGGGACCTGGTCCCTCCCTGACCCAGTGGGCCCTCGAGTGAGGTAACAGAGGGGACCTGGTCCCTCCCTGACCCAGTGGGCCCTCGAGTGAGGTAACAGAGGGGACCTGGTCCCTCCCTGACCCAGTGGGCCCTCGAGTGAGGTAACAGAGGGGACCTGGTCCCTCCCTGACCCAGTGGGCCCTCGAGTGAGGTAACAGAGGGGACCTGGTCCCTCCCTGACCCCGTGGGCCCTCGAGTGAGGTAACAGAGGGGACCTGGTCCCTCCCTGACCCAGTGGGCCCTCGAGTGAGGTAACAGAGGGGACCTGTCCCCTCCCTGACCCAGTGGGCCCTCGAGTGAGGTAACAGAGGGGACCTGGTCCCTCCCTGACCCAGTGGGCCCTCGAGTGAGGTAACAGAGGGGACCTGGTCCCTCCCTGACCCAGTGGGCCCTCGAGTGAGGTAACAGAGGGGACCTGGTCCCTCCCTGACCCAGTGGGCCCTCGAGTGAGGTAACAGAGGGGACCTGGTCCCTCCCTGACCCAGTGGGCCCTCGAGTGAGGTAACAGAGGGGACCTGGTCCCTCCCTGACCCAGTGGGCCCTCGAGTGAGGTAACAGAGGGGACCTGGTCCCTCCCTGACCCAGTGGGCCCTCGAGTGAGGTAACAGAGGGGACCTGGTCCCTCCCTGACCCAGTGGGCCCTCGAGTGAGGTAACAGAGGGGACCTGGTCCCTCCCTGACCCAGTGGGCCCTCGAGTGAGGTAACAGAGGGGACCTGGTCCATCCCTGACCCAGTGGGCCCTCGAGTGAGGTAACAGAGGGGACCTGGTCCATCCCTGACCCAGTGGGCCCTCGAGTGAGGTAACAGAGGGGACCTGGTCCCTCCCTGACCCAGTGGGCCCTCGAGTGAGGTAACAGAGGGGACCTGGTCCATCCCTGACCCAGTGGGCCCTCGAGTGAGGTAACAGAGGGGACCTGGTCCCTCCCTGACCCAGTGGGCCCTCGAGTGAGGTAACAGAGGGGACCTGGTCCCTCCCTGACCCAGTGGGCCCTCGAGTGAGGTAACAGAGGGGACCTGGTCCCTCCCTGACCCAGTGGGCCCTCGAGTGAGGTAACAGAGGGGACCTGGTCCCTCCCTGACCCAGTGGGCCCTCGAGTGAGGTAACAGAGGGGACCTGGTCCCTCCCTGACCCAGTGGGCCCTCGAGTGAGGTAACAGAGGGGACCTGGTCCCTCCCTGACCCAGTGGGCCCTCGAGTGAGCTAACAGAGGGGACCTGGTCCCTCCCTGACCCAGTGGGCCTTCGAGTGAGCTAACAGAGGGGACCTGGTCCCTCCCTGACCCAGTGGGCCCTCGAGTGAGGTAACAGAGGGGACCTGGTCCCTCCCTGACCCAGTGGGCCCTCGAGTGAGGTAACAGAGGGGACCTGGTCCCTCCCTGACCCAGTGGGCCCTCGAGTGAGGTAACAGAGGGGACCTGGTCCATCCCTGACCCAGTGGGCCCTCGAGTGAGGTAACAGAGGGGACCTGGTCCCTCCATGACCCAGTGGGCCCTCGAGTGAGGTAACAGAGGGGACCTGGTCCCTCCCTGACCCAGTGGGCCCTGGAGTGAGGTAACAGAGGGGACCTGGTCCCTCCCTGACCCAGTGGGCCCTGAGTGAGGTAACAGAGGGGACCTGGTCCCTCCCTGACCCAGTGGGCCCTGGAGTGAGGTAACAGAGGGGACCTGGTCCATCCCTGACCCAGTGGGCCCTCGAGTGAGGTAACAGAGGGGAACTGGTCCCTCTCTGACCCAGTGGGCCCTCGAGTGAGGTAACAGAGGGGACCTGGTCCCTCTCTGACCCAGTGGGCCCTCGAGTGAGGTAACAGAGGGGACCTGGTCCCTCTCTGACCCAGTGGGCCCTCGAGTGAGGTAACAGAGGGACCTGGTCCCTCTCTGACCCAGTGGGCCCTCGAGTGAGGTAACAGAGGGGACCTGGTCCCTCCCTGACCCAGTGGGCCCTCGAGTGAGGTAACAGAGGGGACCTGGTCCCTCCCTGACCCAGTGGGCCCTCGAGTGAGGTAACAGAGGGGACCTGGTCCCTCCCTGACCCAGTGGGCCCTCGAGTGAGGTAACAGAGGGGACCTGGTCCCTCTCTGACCCAGTGGGCCCTCGAGTGAGGTAACAGAGGGGACCTGGTCCCTCCCTGACCCAGTGGGCCCTCGAGTGAGGTAACAGAGGGGACCTGGTCCCTCCCTGACCCAGTGGGCCCTCGAGTGAGGTAACAGAGGGGACCTGGTCCCTCCCTGACCCAGTGGGCCCTCGAGTGAGGTAACAGAGGGGACCTGGTCCCTCCCTGACCCAGTGGGCCCTCGAGTGAGGTAACAGAGGGGACCTGGTCCTCCCTGACCCAGTGGGCCCTCGAGTGAGGTAACAGAGGGGACCTGGTCCCTCCCTGACCCAGTGGGCCCTCGAGTGAGGTAACAGAGGGGACCTGGTCCCTCCCTGACCCAGTGGGCCCTCGAGTGAGGTAACAGAGGGGACCTGGTCCCTCCCTGACCCAGTGGGCCCTCGAGTGAGGTAACAGAGGGGACCTGGTCCCTCCCTGACCCAGTGGGCCCTCGAGTGAGGTAACAGAGGGGACCTGGTCCCTCCCTGACCCAGTGGGCCCTGGAGTGAGGTAACAGAGGGGACCTGGTCCATCCCTGACCCAGTGGGCCCTCGAGTGAGGTAACAGAGGGGACCTGGTCCCTCTCTGACCCAGTGGGCCCTCGAGTGAGGTAACAGAGGGGACCTGGTCCCTCTCTGACCCAGTGGGCCCTCGAGTGAGGTAACAGAGGGGACCTGGTCCCTCTCTGACCCAGTGGGCCCTCGAGTGAGGTAACAGAGGGGACCTGGTCCCTCCCTGACCCAGTGGGCCCTCGAGTGAGGTAACAGAGGGGACCTGGTCCCTCCCTGACCCAGTGGGCCCTCGAGTGAGGTAACAGAGGGGACCTGGTCCCTCTCTGACCCAGTGGGCCCTCGAGTGAGGTAACAGAGGGGGACCTGGTCCCTCCCTGACCCAGTGGGCCCTCGAGTGAGGTAACAGAGGGGACCTGGTCCCTCCCTGACCCAGTGGGCCCTCGAGTGAGGTAACAGAGGGGACCTGGTCCCTCTCTGACCAGTGGGCCCTCGAGTGAGGTAACAGAGGGGACCTGGTCCCTCTCTGACCCAGTGGGCCCTCGAGTGAGGTAACAGAGGGGACCTGGTCCCTCCCTGACCCAGTGGGCCCTCGAGTGAGGTAACAGAGGGGACCTGGTCCCTCCCTGACCCAGTGGGCCCTCGAGTGAGGTAACAGAGGGGACCTTGTCCCTCCCTGACCCAGTGGGCCCTCGAGTGAGGTAACAGAGGGGACCTGGTCCCTCCCTGACCCGGTGGGCCCTCGAGTGAGGTAACAGAGGGGACCTGGTCCCTCCCTGACCCGGTGGGCCCTCGAGTGAGGTAACAGAGGGGACCTGGTCCTCTCTGACCCGGTGGGCCCTCGAGTGAGGTAACAGAGGGGACCTGGTCCCTCCCTGACCCGGTGGGCCCTCGAGTGAGGTAACAGAGGGGACCTGGTCCCTCCCTGACCCGGTGGGCCCTCGAGTGAGGTAACAGAGGGGACCTGGTCCCTCCCTGACCCGGTGGGCCCTCGAGTGAGGTAACAGAGGGGACCTGGTCCCTCCCTGACCCGGTGGGCCCTCGAGTGAGGTAACAGAGGGGACCTGGTCCCTCCCTGACCCGGTGGCCCTCGAGTGAGGTAACAGAGGGGACCTGGTCCCTCCCTGACCCGGTGGGCCCTCGAGTGAGGTAACAGAGGGGACCTGGTCCCTCCCTGACCCGGTGGGCCCTCGAGTGAGGTAACAGAGGGGACCTGGTCCCTCCCTGACCCGGTGGGCCCTCGAGTGAGGTAACAGAGGGGACCTGGTCCCTCCCTGACCCGGTGGGCCCTCGAGTGAGGTAACAGAGGGGACCTGGTCCCTCCCTGACCCGGTGGGCCCTCGAGTGAGGTAACAGAGGGGACCTGGTCCATCCCTGACCCGGTGGGCCCTCGAGAGAGGTAACAGAGGGGACCTGGTCCCTCCCTGACCCGGTGGGCCCTCGAGTGAGGTAACAGAGGGGACCTGGTCCCTCCCTGACCCGGTGGGGCCCTCGAGTGAGGTAACAGAGGGGACCTGGTCCCTCCCTGACCCGGTGGGCCCTCGAGTGAGGTAACAGAGGGGACCTGGTCCCTCCCTGACCCGGTGGGCCCTCGAGTGAGGTAACAGAGGGGACCTGGTCCCTCCCTGACCCGGTGGGCCCTCGAGTGAGGTAACAGAGGGGACCTGGTCCCTCCCTGACCCAGTGGCCCCTCGAGTGAGGTAAACAGAGGGGACCTGGTCCCTCCCTGACCCAGTGGGCCCTCGAGTGAGGTAACAGAGGGGACCTGGTCCCTCCCTGACCCAGTGGGCCCTCGAGTGAGGTAACAGAGGGGACCTGGTCCCTCCCTGACCCAGTGGGCCCTCGAGTGAGGTAACAGAGGGGACCTGGTCCCTCCCTGACCCAGTGGGCCCTCGAGTGAGGTAACAGAGGGGACCTGGTCCATCCCTGACCCGTGGGCCCTCGAGTGAGGTAACAGAGGGGACCTGGTCCCTCCCTGACCCAGTGGGCCCTCGAGTGAGGTAACAGAGGGGACCTGGTCCCTCCCTGACCCAGTGGGCCCTCGAGTGAGGTAACAGAGGGGACCTGGTCCCTCCCTGACCCAGTGGGCCCTCGAGTGAGGTAACAGAGGGGACCTGGTCCCTCCCTGACCCGTGGGCCCTCGAGTGAGGTAACAGAGGGGACCTGGTCCCTCCCTGACCCAGTGGGCCCTCGAGTGAGGTAACAGAGGGGACCTGGTCCCTCCCTGACCCAGTGGGCCCTCGAGTGAGGTAACAGAGGGGACCTGGTCCCTCCCTGACCCAGTGGGCCCTCGAGTGAGGTAACAGAGGGGACCTGGTCCCTCCCTGACCCAGTGGGCCCTCGAGTGAGGTAACAGAGGGGACCTGGTCCCTCCCTGACCCAGTGGGCCCTCGAGTGAGGTAACAGAGGGGACCTGGTCCCTCCCTGACCCAGTGGGCCCTCGAGTGAGGTAACAGAGGGGACCTGGTCCCTCCCTGACCCAGTGGGCCCTCGAGTGAGGTAACAGAGGGGACCTGGTCCATCCCTGACCCAGTGGGCCCTCGAGTGAGGTAACAGAGGGGACCTGGTCCATCCCTGACCCAGTGGGCCCTCGAGTGAGGTAACCAGAGGGGACA
>NW_027139924.1:0-77578 GCF_035084215.1 Heptranchias perlo | reverse complement strand
AGGGAGGGAGGGAGAGAGAGAGAGAGAGGGGGGGAGAGAGTGAGAGAGAGACAGAGAGAGAGAGAGACAGTGAGACGGAGGGAGGGAGGGAGAGAGGAGGGGAGAGAGTGAGAGAGAGACAGAGAGAGTGAGAGACAGTGAGACGGAGGGAGGGAGGGAGAGAGAGAGAGAGAGGGGGGGAGAGAGTGAGAGAGAGAGAGAGAGAGTGAGAGAGAGACAGAGAGAGTGAGAGACAGTGAGACGGAGGGAGGGAGGGAGAGAGAGAGAGAGAGGGGGGGAGAGAGTGAGAGAGAGATAGAGAAAGTGAGAGACAGTGAGATGGAGGGAGGGAGGGAGAGAGGGGGGGAGAGAGTGAGAGAGAGACAGAGAGAGTGAGAGACAGTGAGACGGAGGGAGGGAGGGAGAGAGAGAGAGAGAGGGAGGGTGAGAGAGTGAGAGAGAGAGAGAGGGAGAGAGAGAGAGAGAGACAGAGAGAGAGAGAGACAGTGAGACGGAGGGAGGGAGGGAGAGAGAGAGAGAGAGGGAGGGTGAGAGAGTGAGAGAGAAAGAGAGGGAGAGAGGGAGAGCCCATGTCCCCCTCGGTGATGTGAGGGTGCTGAGGCCAATTGCCCTGCTCCCACTGCACCACCAGCCGATGGCCGATTATTGTTGATAGGCACATCCTGAGGTCAATTCTGATCTGCGGCCCTCGAGGAGACCCTGATATTAATGATGGACGAGTGTCTGCGGTGCTCCTCCTGAGCCCAGTTCAAAGCCTCATTGCTCGTAGGACCATGGAATCATCGAAAATTCACCGCACATCAGGAGGCCATTCGGCCCTTTGTGCCCACACTGGGCTGAGAAACAGTCCATCCTGAGCTCAACATTGTTCATTGCTGTCGGGCACATCCTGAGCTCAGTGTTATTAATTGCTGTTGGCCACCTCGAGGCCCAATTGGAGTCCAATTCCTGCCAGGCGCATCCTGAGGTCAAATTAGCACCTCATGGCTATCGGGCACATCCTGAGGTCAATTACAGCTCATTGCTGTTCGGCACATCCTGAGCTCAGTGTCATTAATTGATGTTGGGCACCTCCTGAGGTCAATTAGAGCCAAATTACTGTTAGGCACATCCTGAGCTCAATTATGACGTCACAACCTCATGGCCATCCCACTTTTCCTCATCATCTGCTCCCCACAGACTGGGATTGTGGAACTCACTCTCCCAATATCTCCCCGCCCAGTATCATGTGCCAACTCCCCCAACTCTCCAAAACCCCCAAATCCCAGCCCGCCTCACCCCCAATATATCCCCCCCTCCATCACCTGGACAAGACACTAAAACCATCGTACATTCTGACTGTGATCTCACCTCCTACCTTCACTCTCTCTCTCTCTCTCTCTGACTCCCTCTCTGTCCCTCTCTGTCTCTCTCTGTCTCTCTGTCTCTCTCTCTCTGTATCTGTCTCTCTCTCCCTCTGTATCTGTCTCTCTCGCTCTCTCTCTGTCTCTCTCTCTCTCTGTATCTCTCTCTGTCTCTCTCTCTCTGTATCTCTCTCAGTAACTCTCTCTCTGTATCTCTCTCTGTCTCTCTCTCTCTCTGTATCTCTCTCAGTAACTCTCTCTCTCTGTCTCTCTCTCAGTAACTCTCTCTCTCTGTCTCTCCCTCTCTCTGTCTCTCTCTCTCTCTGTATCTCTCTCTCTGTATCTGTCTCTCTCTCTGTCTCTCTCTCTCTCTGTATCTCTCTCTCTGTATCTCTCTCAGTATCTCTCTCTGTATCTGTCTCTCTCTCCCTCTCTGTATCTGTCTCTCTCTCCCTCTGTATCTGTCTCTCTCTCTCTCTCTGTCTCTCTTTGTCTCCCTCTGTATCTGTCTCTCTCTCTCTGTCTGTCTCTCTCTCTCTCTGTATCTCTCTCTCTGTATCTCTCTCTCTCAGTAACTCTCTCTCTCTGTATCTGTCTCTCTTTCTGTGTCTCTGTCTCTCTCTGTCTCTCTCTCTGTCTCTCTCCCTCTGTCTCTCTCTCTCTCTCTGTCTCTCTCTCTGTATCTCTCTCTGTATCTCTCTTTCTCTCAGTATCTCTCTCTCTCTCTGTATCTGTCTCTCTCTCTGTATCTGTCTCTCTCTCCCTCTGTATCTGTCTCTCTCTCTCTCTGTATCTGTCTCTCACTCTGTATCTGTCTCTCTCTCTGTCTGTCTCTCTCTCTGTATCTCTCTCAGTAACTCTCTCTCTCTGTATCGCTCTCAGTATCTCTCTCTCTCTGTATCTGTCTCTCTCTCCCTCTGTATCTGTCTCTCTCTCTCTCTGTCTCTCTCTGTCTCCATCTGTATCTCTCTCTCTCTCTCTCTGTATCTCTCTCTCTCAGTAACTCACTCTCTCTGTATCTGTCTCTCTCTCTCTGTCTCTCTCTCTCTCTCTGTATCTCTCTCTGTATCTCTCTCTCTCAGTAACTCTCTCTCTCTGTATCTGTCTCTCCCTCTCCCTCTCTCTCTCTCTCTGTATCTATATCTATCTCTCTCCCTCTCTCTCTGTCTCTCTCTCTCTCTCTGTATCTGTCTCTCTCACTGTATCTGCCTCTCTCTGTCTCTCTCTCTGTCTCTCTGTCTCTGTCTCTGTATTTCTCTCTCTCTGTATCTCTCTGTCTCTCCCTGTATCTCTCTCTCCATCTCTCTCTCTGTCTCTCTTTGTCTCCCTCTCTGTCTGTCTGTCTCTCTCTCTCTGTCTCTCTCTCTCTATTTCTCTGTCTCTGTCTTTCTCTCTGTATCTCTCTCTCTCTGTATCTCTGTCTCTGTCTCTCTCTGTATCTCTCTCTCTATCTCCCTCTGTATCTCTCTGTCTCTCTCTGTATCTCTCTCTCTGTCTCCCTCTGTATCTCTCTCTGTCTCCCTCTGTATCTCTCTGTCTGTCTGTCTCTCTCTCTGTCTGTCTCTCTCTCTGTATCTCTCTCTTTCTCTCTGTCCCTCTCTCTGTCTCTGTATCAATCCCTCTGTCTCTGTCTCTTTGTCTCTGTCACACTCTGTCTCTCTCTCTCTCTCCCTTTCTCTTTCTCTCTCTGTCCCTCTCTATCTGATTCTCTCTCTCTCTTTCTCTCTCTCTCACGCTCTGCCTATATCTCTCTCTCTGTCTCTCTCTCTCTGTCTGTCTTGCTCTCTCTCTCTCTCTGTCTCTCTCTCTCTCGCTCTGACTCTCTCTCTCTCTCGGTCCCTCTCTGTCTCTCGCTCCGTCTCTCTCTCTCTCGCTCTGTCTCTCTCTCTGTCTCTCTCTCTCTTTCTCTCTGTCTCTCACTCGCTCTTTCTCTCTCTTTCTCTTAGTCCCTCTCTTTCTCTGTCTCTCTCTGTCTCTCTCTCTGTCTCTCTCTCTCGTTCTGTCTCTCTCTCTCTGTCCCTCTCTCTGTCTCTCTCTCTATCTATCTCTCTCTCTTTCTCAGTCCCTCTCTCTCTGTCACTCACTCTCTCTCTGCCTCTCTCTCTCTGTCTCTGCCTCTCTCTCTCTGTCTCTGTTTCTCTCCCTCGCTCTGTCTCTCTGTCTCTCTTTCTCTCTCTGTCTCTCTCTCTGTCTGACTCTCTTTCTCTCAGTCCCTCTCTCTTTGTCACTGTCTCTCTCCCTCTGTCACTCTCTCTCTATCTCTCTCGCTCTGTCTATCTCTCTCTTTCTCTCTGTCCCTCTCTCTCTCTCTCTCCCTATCTCTCTATCTCTCTTTCTGTCTCTCTCTCTCTGTCACTCTCCCTCTGTCTCTGCCTCTCTCTATGTCTCTCTCTCTCTCTCTCTCTCTCTGTCTCTCTCTCTGTTTCTCTCTTTGTCTCCTTGTCTCTCTCCATCTCCCTCTCTCACCATCTCACTCTTTCTCTTTGTTTCTCCATCTCTCTCTCTCTCTCTGTCCCTCTCTCTCTCTCGGTCTCTCTCTTCCTGTCTCTCTCCCTCTCGCTCTGTCTATCTTTCTCTCTCTGTCTCCCTCGCTATCTCTCTGTCTCTCTCTGTCTCTGTCTGTGACTCTCTCTGTCTCTGTCTCTCTCTCTCTGTCTCTCTCCCTTTCTCTTTCTCTTTCTGTTTCTCTATCTGACTCTCTCTCTGCTCTCTCTCTCTCTGTCTCTATCTGTATGTATCTCTCTCTCCCTCTCTCTCTCTTTCTTGCTCTGTCTCTATCTCTCTCTCTCGCACTCTCTGTCACTGTCTCTCTCTCTCTCGCTCGTTCTCTCGCTCTGCCTCTGTCTCTCTCTGTCTCTGTCTGTCTGTCTGTATGTCTGTATCTGTCTCTCTCTCTGTCTCTCTCAATCTCTGTCTCGTTCTCTCTGTCTCTCTCTCTCTGACTCTCTGTCCCTTTTTCTTGCTCTGTTTCTATCTCTCTCTCTCTCCATCTCTCTCTGTCTCTGTCTGTCTTTCTCTGTCTCTCTCTCACTCTGTCTATCTCTCTCTCTCGCTCGGTCTCTCACTCTCTCTGTCTCTCTCTCTCACGCTCTGTCTATATCTCTCTCTCTGTCTCTCTCTCTCTCTTTGTCTCTCTTTCGCTATGTCTCTCTGTTTCTTTCTCTGTCTGTCTGTCTGTCTCTCTCTCTCTCACTCTATCTCTCTCTCTCTCTGTCTGTCTCACTCTCTCTATCTGTCTCTCTCTGTCTCTCTCTCTCTCTCTCGCTATGTCTCTCTCTCTCTGTTTCTTTCTCTGTCTCTGTCTCTCTCTCACTCTGTCTCTGCCTCTATCTCTGTCTGTCTCTCTCTGTCTATCTCTCTCTCACTCTATCTCTCTCTCTCTGTCTCTCTCTCTCTCTGTCTCTCTCTCTTTCGCTATGTCTCTCTCTCTCTGTTTCTTTCTCTTTCTCTGTCTCTCTCTCACTCTATCTCTCTCTCTCTCTGTCTCTCTCTGTCTCTCTCTCTCTCTCTGTCTCTCTCTCTCTCACTCACTCTATCCATCTCCCTCTCTCTGACTGTCTCACTCTCTCCCTCTGACTCTCACTTTCTCTCTCTCTCTGTCTCTGCCTCTATCTCTGTCTCTCTCTCTCTGTCTCTCTCTCTCTCTCACTCTATCTCTCTCTCTGTCTGTCTCACTCTCTCTATCTGTCTCTCCCCGACCTTGCTCTGAGTTCTGCTCTCATTGTTTGTACTGCGGAATCAGAGAAATCAAGCATTAGACTTTTCCCCTGTCCAGGTGAGGCAGCAAGGTGACAAAGGGTAGCGACACATAACGTAGCATAGAATCACAGAATGAGGCCATTCGGCCCATCGTGGCCTGTGCCAGCTCTTTGAAAGATCTATCCAATTAGTCCCACTCCCCCCTGCTCTTTCCCCGTATCCCTGTAAATTTTTCCCCTTTGATTATTTATCCGATTCCCCTTTTGAAAGTTATTATTGAATCTGCTCCCTTTCAGGCAGCGAATTCCAGATCAGAACAACTCGCTGCGTAAAAAAACATTCTCCTCATCTCCCCCCTCTGGCTCTTTCCCCGATCGCCTTAAATCCGTGTCCTCTGCTCACCGACCCTCCTGCCCACTGGAAACAATCTCTCCTTATTTACTCTCTCAAAACCCCTTCATGATTTTGAACCCCTCGATTAAATCTCTCCCCCTCAACCTTCTCTGCTCTGAGGGGAACGATCCCAGATTGGTATTGGTGAGACCGCACCTGGAATACTGCATACAGTTTTGGTCTCCATACTTAAGAAAAGACATACTTGCTCTCGAGGCAGTACAAAGAAGGTTCACTCGGTTAATCCCGGGGATGAGGGGGTGGACATATGAGGAGGGGTTGAGTAGATTGGGACTCTACTCATTGGAGTTCAGAAGAACGAGAGGCGATCTTATTGAAACATATAAGATTGTGAAGGGGCTTGATCGGGTGGATGCGGTAAGTATGTTCCCAAGGATGGGTGAAACTAGAACTAGGGGGCATAATCTTAGAATAAGGGGCTGCTCTTTCAAAACTGAGATGAGGAGAAACTTCTTCACTCAGAGGGTGGTGGGTCTGTGGAATTTGCTGCCCCAGGAAGCAACATCATTAAATAAATTTAAAACAGTTTCCCAGAAGTAAAGGGAATTAGGGGTTACGGGGAGCGGGCAGGAAATTGGACATGAATTTAGATTTGAGGTTAGGATCCAGATCAGCCATGATCTTATTGAATGGCGGAGCAGGCTCGAGGGGCCGATTGGCCCACTCCTGCTCCTATTTCTTATGTTCTTATGTTCTTATTCTCCACATAACTGAGGTCCCTCATCCCTGGGACCATTCTGGTAAATCTCCTCTGCACCCTCTCCAAGGCCCTCACATCTTTCCCAAAGAGCGGTGCCCAGAATTGGACCCTATACTCCAGCTGTGGCCCGAACCAATGATTGACCAGGACAATGATTCACCATAACTCCCTCGCTGGATGGGCACTGGCTGCTGATTGACAGACACTAATCTTCCCATCTCTCAGTGATGAAACACAGGCCGTGCTGAATCTCAATAATATCTACTGTTTATTTCAGAAGCCTCATTGACAGTAAAATCAGAGGCGGGAAAGTTTCAGGGAAACTCCGAAAGTATCTGCAGGAATCCTTGGCGTCAAGGTGGGCGGTTGTCGAGGGGGCAGCTCCAACTGGCATCGATAATGCTCATCGCTAAGGAAGAATAGAGAGAGAGTGAGGATTAGTCTCAGGAATGAGCACAATGGGATTGACATTGTCCAACCGACAGGAATTGTCCTGGAGTCTCCAAGGTTTGACGTTTGGTCTCCAGGACACAGCTTCAAGTAACGCCGACCCACTGTGTACTGTACAATGTACAGGAGCTGACACTGAGACACACACGGGGCCGTACAGTCCCAGAAAGGAGTGAATCGTTCCCTTTTACCCACTGTGTACTGTGCAATGTACAGGAGCTGACACTGAGACACACACGGGGCCGTACAGTCCCAGACAGGAGTGAATCGTTCCCTTTTACCCACTGTGTACTGTGCAATGTACAGGAGCTGACACTGAGACACACACGGGGCCGCACAGTACCAGACAGGAGTGAATCGTTCCCTTTTACCCACTGTGTACTGTACAATGTACAGGAGCTGACACTGAGACACACACGGGGCCGTACAGTCCCAGACAGGAGTGAATCGTTCCCTTTTACCCACTGTGTACTGTACAATGTACAGGAGCTGACACTGAGACACACACGGGGCCGTACAGTCCCAGACAGGAGTGAATCGTTCCCTTTTACCCACTGTGTACTGTACAATGTACAGGAGCTGACACTGAGACACACACGGGGCCGTACAGTCCCAGACAGGAGTGAATCTTTCCCTTTTACCCACTGTGTACTGTACAATGTACAGGAGCTGACACTGAGACACACACGGGGCCGTACAGTCCCAGACAGGAGTGAATCGTTCCCTTTTACCCACTGTGTACTGTACAATGTACAGGAGCTGACACTGAGACACACACGGGGCCGTACAGTCCCAGACAGGACTGAATCGTTCCCTTTTACCCACTGTGTACTGTACAATGTACAGGAGCTGACACTGAGACACACACGGGGCCGTACAGTCCCAGACAGGAGTGAATCGTTCCCTTTTACCCACTGTGTACTGTACAATGTACAGGAGCTGACACTGAGACACACACGGGGCCGTAAAGTACCAGACAGGAGTAAATCGTTCCCTTTTACCCACTGTGTACTGTAAAATGTACAGGAGCTGACACTGAGACACACACGGGGCCGTACAGTCCCAGACAGGAGTGAATCGTTCCCTTTTACCCACTGTGTACTGTACAATGTACAGGAGCTGACACTGAGACACACACGGGGCCGTACAGTCCCAGACAGGAGTGAATCGTTCCCTTTTACCCACTGTGTACTGTCCATGTACAGGAGCTGACACTGAGACACACACGGGGCCGTACAGTCCCAGACAGGAGTGAATCGTTCCCTTTTACCCGCTGTGTACTGTACAATGTACAGGAGCTGACATTGAGACACACACGGGGCCGCACAGTCCCAGACAGGAGTGAATCGTTCCCTTTTACCCACTGTGTACTATACAATGTACAGGAGCTGACACTGAGACACACACGGGGCCGTACAGTCCCAGACAGGAGTGAATCGTTCCCTTTTACCCACTGTGTACTGTACAAAGTACAGGAGCTGACACTGAGACACACACGGGGCCGTACAGTCCCAGACAGGAGTGAATCGTTCCCTTTTACCCACTGTGTACTGTACAATGTACAGGAGCTGACACTGAGACACACACGGGGCCGTACAGTCCCAGACAGGAGTGAATCGTTCCCTTTTACCCACTGTGTACTGTACAATGTACAGGAGCTGACACTGAGACACACACGGGGCCATACAGTCCCAAACAGGAGTGAATCGTTCCCTTTTACCCACTGTGTACTGTACAATGTACAGGAGCTGACACTGAGACACACACGGGGCCGTACAGTCCCAGACAGGAGTGAATCGTTCCCTTTTACCCACTGTGTACTGTACAATGTACAGGAGCTGACACTGAGACACACACGGGGCCGTACAGTCCCAGACAGGAGTGAATCGTTCCCTTTTACCCACTGTGTACTGTACAATGTACAGGAGCTGACACTGAGACACACACGGGCCGTACAGTCCCAGACAGGAGTGAATCGTTCCCTTTTACCCACTGTGTACTGTACAATGTACAGGAGCTGACACTGAGACACACACGGGGCCGTACAGTCCCAGACAGGAGTGAATCGTTCCCTTTTACCCACTGTGTACTGTACAATGTACAGGAGCTGACACTGAGACACACACGGGGCCGTACAGTCCCAGACAGGAGTGAATCGTTCCCTTTTACCCACTGTGTACTGTAGAATGTACAGGAGCTGACACTGAGACACACACGGGGCCGTACAGTCCCAGACAGGAGTGTATCATTCCCTTTTACCCACTGTGTACTGTACAATGTACAGGAGCTGACACTGAGACACACACGGGGCCGTACAGTCCCAGACAGGAGTGAATCGTTCCCTTTTACCCACTGTGTACTGTACAATGTACAGGAGCTGACACTGAGACACACACGGGGCCGTACAGTCCCAGACAGGAGTGAATCGTTCCCTTTTACCCACTGTGTACTGTACAATGTACAGGAGCTGACACTGAGACACACACGGGGCCATACAGTCCCAGACAGGAGTGAATCGTTCCCTTTTACCCACTGTGTACTGTACAATGTACAGGAGCTGACACTGAGACACACACGGGGCCGTACAGTCCCAGACAGGAGTGAATCTTTCCCTTTTACCCACTGTGTACTGTACAATGTACAGGAGCTGACACTGAGACACACACGGGGCCGTACAGTCCCAGACAGGAGTGAATCGTTCCCTTTTACCCACTGTGTACTGTACAATGTACAGGAGCTGACACTGAGACACACACGGGGCCGTACAGTCCCAGACAGGACTGAATCGTTCCCTTTTACCCACTGTGTACTGTACAATGTACAGGAGCTGACACTGAGACACACACGGGGCCGTACAGTCCCAGACAGGAGTGAATCGTTCCCTTTTACCCACTGTGTACTGTACAATGTACAGGAGCTGACACTGAGACAAACACGGGGCCGTAAAGTACCAGACAGGAGTAAATCGTTCCCTTTTACCCACTGTGTACTGTACAATGTACAGGAGCTGACACTGAGACACACACGGGGCCGTACAGTCCCAGACAGGAGTGAATCGTTCCCTTTTACCCACTGTGTACTGTACAATGTACAGGAGCTGACACTGAGACGCACACGGGGCCGTACAGTCCCAGACAGGAGTGAATCGTTCCGTTTTACCCACTGTGTACTGTCCATGTACAGGAGCTGACACTGAGACACACACGGGGCCGTACAGTCCCAGACAGGAGTGAATCGTTCCCTTTTACCCGCTGTGTACTGTACAATGTACAGGAGCTGACACTGAGACACACACGGGCCGTACAGTCCCAGACAGGAGTGAATCGTTCCCTTTTACCCACTGTGTACTGTACAATGTACAGGAGCTGACACTGAGACACACACGGGGCCGTACAGTCCCAGACAGGAGTGAATCGTTCCCTTTTACCCACTGTGTACTGTACAAAGTACAGGAGCTGACACTGAGACACACACGGGGCCGTACAGTCCCAGACAGGAGTGAATCGTTCCCTTTTACCCACTGTGTACTGTACAATGTACAGGAGCTGACACTGAGACACACACGGGGCCGTACAGTCCCAGACAGGAGTGAATCGTTCCCTTTTACCCACTGTGTACTATACAATGTACAGGAGCTGACACTGAGACACACACGGGGCCGTACAGTCCCAGACAGGAGTGAATCGTTCCCTTTTACCCACTGTGTACTGTACAAAGTACAGGAGCTGACACTGAGACACACACGGGGCCGTACAGTCCCAGACAGGAGTGAATCGTTCCCTTTTACCCACTGTGTACTGTACAATGTACAGGAGCTGACACTGAGACACACACGGGGCCGTACAGTCCCAGACAGGAGTGAATCGTTCCCTTTTACCCACTGTGTACTGTACAATGTACAGGAGCTGACACTGAGACACACACGGGGCCGTACAGTCCCAGACAGGAGTGAATCGTTCCCTTTTACCCACTGTGTACTGTACAATGTACAGGAGCTGACACTGAGACACACACGGGGCCGTACAGTCCCAGACAGGAGTGAATCGTTCCCTTTTACCCACTGTGTCCTGTACAATGTACAGGAGCTGACACTGAGACACACACGGGGCTGTACAGTCCCAGACAGGAGTGAATCGTTCCCTTTTACCCACTGTGTACTGTAGAATGTACAGGAGCTGACACTGAGACACACACGGGGCCGTACAGTCCCAGACAGGAGTGTATCATTCCCTTTTACCCACTGTGTACTGTACAATGTACAGGAGCTGACACTGAGACACACACGGGGCCGCACAGTCCCAGACAGGAGTGAATCGTTCCCTTTTACCCACTGTGTACTGTACAATGTACAGGAGCTGACACTGAGACACACACGGGCCGTACAGTCCCAGACAGGAGTGAATCGTTCCCGTTTACCCACTGTGTACTGTACAATGTACAGGAGCTGACACTGAGACACACACGGGCCGTACAGTCCCAGACAGGAGTGAATCGTTCCCTTTTACCCACTGTGTACTGTACAATGTACAGGAGCTGACACTGAGACACACAGGGGGCCGTACAGTCCCAGACAGGAGTGAATCGTTCCCTTTTACCCACTGTGTACTGTACAATGTACAGGAGCTGACACTGAGACACACACGGGGCCGTACAGTCCCAGACAGGAGTGAATCGTTCCCTTTTACCCACTGTGTACTGTACAATGTACAGGAGCTGACACTGAGACACACACGGGGCCGTACAGTCCCAGACAGGAGTGAATCTTTCCCTTTTACCCACTGTGTACTGTACAATGTACAGGAGCTGACACTGAGACACACACGGGGCCGTACAGTCCCAGACAGGAGTGAATCATTCCCTTTTACCCACTGTGTACTGTACAATGTACAGGAGCTGACACTGAGACACACACGGGGCCGTACAGTCCCAGACAGGAGTGAATCGTTCCCTTTTACCCACTGTGTACTGTACAATGTACAGGAGCTGACACTGAGACACACAAGGGGCCGTACAGTCCCAGACAGGTGTGTATCGTTCCCTTTTACCCACTGTGTACTGTACAATGTACAGGAGCTGACACTGAGACACACACGGGGCCGTACAGTCCCAGACAGGAGTGAATCGTTCCCTTTTACCCACTGTGTACTGTACAATGTACAGGAGCTGACACTGAGACACACACGGGGCCGTACAGTCCCAGACAGGAGTGAATCGTTCCCTTTTACCCACTGTGCACTGTACAATGTACAGGAGCTGACACTGAGACACACACGGGGCCGTACAGTCCCAGACAGGAGTGAATCGTTCCCTTTTACCCACTGTGTACTGTACAATGTACAGGAGCTGACACTGAGACACACACGGGGCCGTACAGTCCCAGACAGGAGTGAATCGTTCCCTTTTACCCACTGTGTACTGTACAATGTACAGGAGCTGACACTGAGACACACACGGGGCCGTACAGTCCCAGACAGGAGTGAATCGTTCCCTTTTACCCACTGTGTACTGTACAATGTACAGGAGCTGACACTGAGACACACACGGGGCCGTACAGTCCCACACAGGAGTGAATCGTTCCCTTTTACCCACTGTGTACTGTACAATGTACAGGAGCTGACACTGAGACACACACGGGGCCGTACAGTCCCAGACAGGAGTGAATCGTTCCCTTTTACCCACTGTGTACTGTACAATGTACAGGAGCTAACACTGAGACACACACGGGCCGTACAGTCCCAGACAGGAGTGAATCGTTCCCTTTTACCCACTGTGTACTGTACAATGTACAGGAGCTGACACTGAGACACACACGGGGCCGTACAGTCCCAGACAGGAGTGAATCGTTCCCTTTTACCCACTGTGTACTGTACAATGTACAGGAGCTGACACTGAGACACACACGGGGCTGTACAGTCCCAGACAGGAGTGAATCGTTCCCTTTTACCCACTGTGTACTGTAGAATGTACAGGAGCTGACACTGAGACACACACGGGGCCGTACAGTCCCAGATAGGAGTGTATCATTCCCTTTTACCCACTGTGTACTGTACAATGTACAGGAGCTGACACTGAGACACACACGGGGCCGTACAGTCCCAGACAGGAGTGAATCGTTCCCTTTTACCCACTGTGTACTGTACAATGTACAGGAGCTGACACTGAGACACACACGGGCCGTACAGTCCCAGACAGGAGTGAATCGTTCCCTTTTACCCACTGTGTACTGTACAATGTACAGGAGCTGACACTGAGACACACACGGGCCGTACAGTCCCAGACAGGAGTGAATCGTTCCCTTTTACCCACTGTGTACTGTACAATGTACAGGAGCTGACACTGAGACACACACGGGGCCGTACAGTCCCAGACAGGAGTGAATCGTTCCCTTTTACCCACTGTGTACTGTACAATGTACAGGAGCTGACACTGAGACACACACGGGGCCGTACAGTCCCAGACAGGAGTGAATCGTTCCCTTTTACCCACTGTGTACTGTACAATGTACAGGAGCTGACACTGAGACACACACGGGGCCGTACAGTCCCAGACAGGAGTGAATCGTTCCCTTTTACCCACTGTGTACTGTACAATGTACAGGAGCTGACACTGAGACACACACGGGGCCGTACAGTCCCAGACAGGAGTGAATCGTTCCCTTTTACCCACTGTGTACTGTACAATGTACAGGAGCTGACACTGAGACACACACGGGGCCGTACAGTCCCAGACAGGAGTGAATCGTTCCCTTTTACCCACTGTGTACTGTACAATGTACAGGAGCTGACACTGAGACACACACGGACCGTACAGTCCCAGACAGGAGTGAATCGTTCCCTTTTACCCACTGTGTACTGTACAATGTACAGGAGCTGACACTGAGACACACACGGGGCCGTACAGTCCCAGACAGGAGTGAATCGTTCCCTTTTACCCACTGTGTACTGTACAATGTACAGGAGCTGACACTGAGACACACACGGGGCCATATAATCCCAGACAGGAGTGAATCGTTCCCTTTTACCCACTGTGTACTGTACAATGTACAGGAGCTGACACTGAGACACACACGGGGCCGTACAGTCCCAGACAGGAGTGAATCGTTCCCTTTTACCCACTGTGTACTGTACAATGTACAGGAGCTGACACTGAGACACACACGGGGCCGTACAGTCCCAGACAGGAGTGAATCGTTCCCTTTTACCCACTGTGTGCTGTACAATTTTCAGGAGCTGACACTGAGACACACACGGGGCCGTACAGTCCCAGACAGGAGTAAATCGTTCCCTTTTACCCACTGTGTACTGTACAATGTACAGGAGCTAACACTGAGACACACACGGGGCCGTACAGTCCCAGACAGGAGTGAATCGTTCCCTTTTACCCACTGTGTACTGTACAATGTACAGGAGCTGACACTGAGACACACACGGGGCCATACAGTCCCAGACAGGAGTAAATCGTTCCCCTCTTCCTTTCTCCCTCATGTGTTTATCCAGCTTCCCCTTAAATCCATCTACACTATTCACCTCAACTACTCCTTGTGGGAGCGATTTCCACATTCTCACCACTCTCTGGGGAAAGAAGTTTCTCCTGAATTCCCGATTGGATTTATCACTGACTATCTTATATTTATGGCCCCCTGGTTCTGGTCTCCCCCCACAAGTGGAAATATCTCCTCTACGTCTACCCTATTGAACCCTTTCATAATCTTAAAGACCTCGATCAGGTCACCCCTCAGTCTTCTCTTTTCTAGAGAAAAGAGCCCCAGTCGGTTCAGCCTTTCCTGATAGTTTATAACCTCTCAGTTCTGGTATCATCCCAGTAAATCTTTATTGCACCTTCTCCAGTGCCTCTATATCCTTTTTATAATATGGAGACCAGAGCTGTGCACAGTGCTCCAAGTGTGGTCTAACCAAGGTACATGGAGACCAGAACTGTGCACAGTGCTCCAAGTGTGGTCTAACCAAGGTATATGGAGACCAGAACTGTGCACAGTGCTCCAAGTGTGGTCTAACCAAGGTATATGGAGACCAGAACTGTGCACAGTGCTCCAAGTGTGGTCTAACCAAGGTATATGGAGACCAGAACTGTGCACAGTGCTCCAAGTGTGGTCTAACCAAGGTATATGGAGACCAAAACTGTGCACAGTGCTCCAAGTGTGGTCTGACCAAGGTATATGGAGACCAGAACTGTGCACAGTGCTCCAAGTGTGGTCTAACCAAGGTATATGGAGACCAGAACTGTTCACAGTGCTCCCAGTGTGGTCTAACCAAGGTACATGGAGACCAGAACTGTGCACAGTGCTCCAAGTGTGGTCTAACCAAGGTATATGGAGACCAGAACTGTGCACAGTGCTCCAAGTGTGGTCTAACCAAGGTATATGGAGACCAGAACTGTGCACAGTGCTCCAAGTGTGGTCTAACCAAGGTATATGGAGACCAGAACTGTTCACAGTGCTCCCAGTGTGGTCTAACCAAGGTACATGGAGACCAGAACTGTGCACAGTGCTCCAAGTGTGGTCTAACCAAGGTATATGGAGACCAGAACTGTGCACAGTGCTCCAAGTGTGGTCTAACCAAGGTACATGGAGACCAGAACTGTGCACAGTGCTCCAAGTGTGGTCTAACCAAGGTATATGGAGACCAGAACTGTGCACAGTGCTCCAAGTGTGGTCTAACCAAGGTATATGGAGACCGGAACTGTGCACAGTGCTCCAAGTGTGGTCTAACCAAGGTATATGGAGACCAGAACTGTGCACAGTGCTCCAAGTGTGGTCTAACCAAGGTATATGGAGACCAGAACTGTGCACAGTGCTCCAAGTGTGGTCTAACCAAGGTATATGGAGACCAGAACTGTGCACAGTGCTCCCAGTGTGGTCTAACCAAGGGATATGGAGACCAGAACTGTGCACAGTGCTCCAAGTGTGGTCTAACCAAGGTATATGGAGACCGGAACTGTTCACAGTGCTCCCAGTGTGGTCTAACCAAGGTATATGGAGATCAGAACTGTGCACAGTGCTCCCAGTGTGGTCTAACCAAGGTATATGGAGATCAGAACTGTTCACAGTGCTCCCAGTGTGGTCTAACCAAGGGATATGGAGACCAGAACTGTGCACATTGCTCCAAGTGTGGTCTAACCAAGGTATATGGAGACCAGAACTGTACACAGTGCTCCAAGTGTGGTCTAACCAAGGTATATGGAGACCAGAACTGTGCACAGTGCTCCAAGTGTGGTCTAACCAAGGTATATGGAGACCAGAACTGTACACAGTGCTCCAAGTGTGGTCTAACCAAGGTATATGGAGACCAGAACTGTGCACAGTGCTCCAAGTGTGGTCTAACCAAGGTATATGGAGATCAGAACTGTGCACAGTGCTCCAAGTGTGGTCTAACCAAGGTATATGTGGACCAGATCTTTGAACACTTTCTTTCATTCGTTCTCAAGGTGCACTGGGAGGATGTGTTGGGCCATCAATGGGGGGAGGGTGAACAGCAGCCCCTGTGTGTATTATAGAGAATAGCAGCTCCTGTGTGTATTATAGAGAATAGCAGCTCCTGTGTATATTATAGAGAATAGCAGCTCCTGTGTATATTATAGAGAATAGCAGCTCCTGTGTGTATTATAGAGAATAGCAGCCCCTGTGTATATTATAGAGAACAGCAGCCCCTGTGTATATTATAGAGAATAGCAGCCCCTGTGTATATTATAGAGAATAGCAGCCCCTGTGTGTATTATAGAGAATAGCAGCTCCTGTGTGTATTATAGAGAATAGCAGCCCCTGTGTATATTATAGAGAATAGCAGCCCCTGTGTGTATTATAGAGAATAGCAGCTCCTGTGTATATTATAGAGAATAGCAGCTCCTGTGTGTATTATAGAGAATAGCAGCCCCTGTGTATATTATAGAGAATAGCAGCCCCTGTGCATATTATCGAGAATAGCAGCTCCTGTGCATATTATCGAGAATAGCAGCTCCTGTGTGTATTATAGAGAATAGCAGCCCCTGTGTATATTATAGAGAATAGCAGCCCCTGTGCATATTATCGAGAATAGCAGCTCCTGTGTATATTATAGAGAATAGCAGCCCCGGTGTATATTATAGAGAATAGCAGCCCCTGTGTATATTATAGAGAATACCAGCCCCTGTGTATATTATAGAGAATAGCAGCCCCTGTGTATATTATAGAGAATAGCAGCCCCTGTGTATATTATAGAGAATAGCAGCCCCTGTGTATATTATAGAGAATAGCAGCCCCTGTGTATATTATAGAGAATAGCAGCCCCTGTGTATATTATAGAGAATAGCAGCTCCTGTGTATATTATAGAGAATAGCAGTCCCTGTGTATATTATAGAGAATAGCAGCCCCTGTGTATATTATAGAGAATAGCAGCCCCTGTGTATATTATAGAGAATAGCAGCCCCTGTGTGTATTATAGAGAATAGCAGCCCCTGTGTATATTATAGAGAATAGCAGCCCCTGTGTATATTATAGAGAATAGCAGCCCCTGTGTATATTATAGAGAATAGCAGCCCCTGTGTATATTATAGAGAATAGCAGTCCCTGTGTATATTATAGGGAATAGCAGCCCCTGTGTATATTATAGAGAACAGCAGCCCCTGTGTATATTATAGAGAATAGCAGCCCCCGTGTATATTATAGAGAATAGCAGTCCCTGTGTATATTATAGGGAATAGCAGCCCCTGTGTATATTATAGAGAACAGCAGCCCCTGTGTATATTATAGAGAATAGCAGCCCCCGTGTATATTATAGAGAATAGCAGCCCCTGTGCATATTATAGAGAATAGCAGCCCCTGTGTATATTATAGAGAATAGCAGCCCCTGTGTATATTATAGGGAATAGCAGCCCCTGTGTGTATTATAGAGAATAGCAGCCCCTGTGTGTATTATCGAGAATAGCAGCCCCTGTGAATATTATCGAGAATAGCAGCCCCTGTGCATATTATCGAGAATAGCAGCCCCTGTGTATATTATAGAGAATAGCAGCTCCTGTGTGTATTATAGAGAATAGCAGCCCCTGTGTATATTATAGAGAATAGCAGCTCCTGTGTATATTATAGAGAATAGCAGCTCCTGTGTATATTATAGAGAATAGCAGCTCCTGTGTGTATTATAGAGAATAGCAGCCCCTGTGTATATTATAGAGAATAGCAGCCCCTGTGTGTATTATAGAGAATAGCAGCTCCTGTGTATATTATAGAGAATAGCAGCCCCTGTGTATATTATAGAGAATAGCAGCCCCTGTGTATATTATAGAGAATAGCAGCCCCTGTGTATATTATAGAGAATAGCAGCCCCTGTGTGTATTATAGAGAATAGCAGCCCCTGTGTGTATTATAGAGAATAGCAGCCCCTGTGAATATTATAGAGAATAGCAGCACCTGTGTATATTATAGAGAATAGCAGCCCCTGTGTGTATTATAGAGAATAGCAGCCCCTGTGAATATTATAGAGAATAGCAGCACCTGTGTATATTATAGAGAATAGCAGCCCCTGTGAAAATATCGGGAATAGCAGGCCCTGTGTATATTATCGGGAATAGCAGCCCCTGTGTATATTATAGAGAATAGCAGCCCCTGTGTATATTATAGAGAATAGCAGCCCCTGTGTATATTATAGAGAATAGCAGCACCTGTGTATATTATAGAGAATAGCAGCCCCTGTGAAAATATCGGGAATAGCAGGCCCTGTGTATATTATCGGGAATAGCAGCCCCTGTGTATATTATAGAGAATAGCAGCCCCTGTGTATATTATAGAGAATAGCAGCCCCTGTGAAAATATCGGGAATAGCAGGCCCTGTGTATATTATCGGGAATAGCAGCCCCTGTGTATATTATAGAGAATAGCAGCCCCTGTGTATATTATCGGGAATAGCAGCCCCTGTGTGTATTATAGAGAATAGAAGCCCCTGTGCATATTATAGAGAATAGCAGCCCCTGTGTATATTATAGAGAATAGCAGCCCCTGTGTATATTATAGAGAATAGCAGCCCCTGTGCATATTATAGAGAATAGCAGCCCCTGTGTATATTATAGAGAATAGCAGCCCCTGTGTATATTATCGAGAATAGCAGCCCCTGTGTATATTATAGAGAATAGCAGCCCCTGTGTATATTATAGAGAATAGCAGCCCCTGTGTATATTATGGAGAATAGCAGCCCCTGTGAATATTATAGAGAATAGCAGTCCCTGTGTATATTATCAGGAAAAGCAGCCCCTGTGTATATTATAGAGAATAGCAGCCCCTGTGTATATTATAGAGAATAGCAGTCCCTGTGTATATTATCGGGAATAGCAGCCCCTGTGTATATTATAGAGAATAGCAGCCCCTGTGTATATTATAGAGAATAGCAGCCCCTGTGTATATTATAGAGAATAGCAGCCTCTGTGTATATTATCGGGAAAAGCAGCCCCTGTGTATATTGTAGAGAATAGCAGCCCCTGTGTATATTATAGAGAATAGCAGCCCCTGTGTATATTACAGAGAATAGCAGCCCCTGTGTATATTATCGGGAATAGCAGCCCTTGTGTATATTATGGAGAATAGCAGCCCCTGTGTTGATTCCATCTGTCTAGTTTATAAGGACTGGAATCCAGTGGGCTTGCTATGGGGAACAGATAGTGTTTACCAGTGTGGTGCACACTGAGAGACGGGACCAACAGTGTGTCACAGTGTGGAGCTTCGATCGATTCGCCCTCCTGGTCTTGCTCACCGGCTGCGCCTCTTGGTGAGCCCGCAATGGGACTGACTGGGTTTGATGGGACCACCAAGTGCTCACTCACCTCTGTCCTCCTGCTGTGGTCTTCCATCGTCTTCGCAAAGATTTTGTCCATCTTTCTCTTTGTCATCTCATCATGCTGCGCCTTCTTCGCCTCCCGGCTGCGTTTCCTGCAGCGAGAATCATTGGCGACAGAGTCTACTGAGAATTCTGCTGTTCACCGAGGGCACATGAGACTGTTCGCAGTGTAGAGGGAGCTTTACTCTGTGTCTAACCCTGTACCTGACCCTGGGAGTGTTTGATGGGACAGTGTAGAGGGAGCTTTACTCTGTATCTAACCCTGTACCTGCCCTGGGAGTGTTTGATGGGACAGTGTAGAGGGAGCTTTACTCTGTATCTAACCCTGTACCTGCCCTGGGAGTGTTTGATGGGACAGTGTAGAGGGAGCTTTACTCTGTGTCTAACCCTGTACCTGACCCTGGGAGTGTTTGATGGGAAAGTGTAGAGGGAGCTTTACTCTGTGTCTAACCCTGTACCTGCCCTGGGAGTGTTTGATGGGACAGTGTAGAGGGAGCTTTACTCTGTGTCTAACCCTGTACCTGCCCTGGGAGTGTTTGATGGGACAGTGTGGAGGGAGCTTTACTCTGTGTCTAACCCTGTACCTGCCCTGGGAGTGTTTGATGGGACAGTGTAGAGGGAGCTTTACTCTGTATCTAACCCTGTACCTGCCCTGGGAGTGTTTGATGGGACAGTGTAGAGGGAGCTTTACTCTGTATCAAACCCTGTACCTGCCCTGGGAGTGTTTGATGGGACAGTGTAGAGGGAGCTTTACTCTGTATCTAACCCCGTACCTGACCCTGGGAGTGTTTGATGGGACAGTGTAGAGGGAGCTTTACTCTGTATCTAACCCTGTACCTGCCCTGGGAGTGTTTGATGAGACAGTGTAGAGGGAGCTTTACTCTGTATCTAACCCTGTACCTGTCCCTGGGAGTGTTTGACGGGACAGTGCAGAGGGAGCTTTACTCTGTATCTAACCCTGTACCTGACCCTGGGAGTGTTTGATGGGACAGTGTAGAGGGAGCTTTACTCTGTGTCTAACCCTGTACCTGTCCCTGGGAGTGTTTGATGGGACAGTGTAGAGGGAGCTTCACTCTGTGTCTAACCCTGTACCTGTCCCTGGGAGTGTTTGATGGGACAGTGTAGAGGGAGCTTCACTCTGTGTCTAACCCTGTACCTGTCCCTGGGAGTGTTTGATGGGACAGTGTAGAGGGAGCTTTACTCTGTATCTAACCCTGTACCTGCCCTGGGAGTGTTTGATGGGACAGTGTAGAGGGAGCTTTACTCTGTATCTAACCCTGTACCTGCCCTGGGAGTGTTTGATGGGACAGTGTAGAGGGAGCTTCACTCTGTGTCTAACCCTGTACCTGTCCCTGGGAGTGTTTGATGGGACAGTGTAGAGGGAGCTTTACTCTGTATCTAACCCTGTACCTGCCCTGGGAGTGTTTGATGGGACAGTGTAGAGGGAGCTTTACTCTGTATCTGACCCTGTACCTGCCCTGGGAGTGTTTGATGGGACAGTGTAGAGGGAGCTTTACTCTGTATCTAACCCTGTACCTGCCCTGGGAGTGTTTGATGGGACAGTGTAGAGGGAGCTTTACTCTGTATCTAACCCTGTACCTGCCCTGGGAGTGTTTGATGGGACAGTGTAGAGGGAGCTTTACTCTGTATCTAACCCTGTACCTGCCCTGGGAGTGTTTGATGGGACAGTGTAGAGGGAGCTTTACTCTGTATCTAACCCTGTACCTGCCCTGGGAGTGTTTGATGGGACAGTGTGGAGGGAGCTTTAATCTGTATCTAACCCTGTACCTGCCCTGGGAGTGTTTGATGGGACAGTGTAGAGGGAGCTTTACTCTGTATCTAACCCTGTACCTGCCCTGGGAGTGTTTGATGGGACAGTGTGGAGGGAGCTTTAATCTGTATCTAACCCTGTACCTGCCCTGGGAGTGTTTGATGGGACAGTGCAGAGGGAGCTTTACTCTGTATCTAACCCTGTACCTGCCCTGGGAGTGTTTGATGGGACAGTGCAGAGGGAGCTTTACTCTGTATCTAACCCTGTACCTGCCCTGGGAGTGTTTGATGGGACGGTGTAGAGGGAGCTTTACTCTGTATCTAACCCTGTACCTGACCCTGGGAGTGTTTGATGGGACGGTGTCGAGGGAGCTTTACTCTGTATCTAACCCTGTCCCTGACCCTGGGAGTGATTGATGGACAGTGTAGAGGGAGCTTTACTCTGTATCTAACCCTGTACCTGACCCTGGGAGTGTTTGACGGGACAGTGTAGAGGGAGCTTTACTCTGTATCTAACCCTGTACCTGCCCTGGGAGTGTTTGATGGGACAGTGTAGAGGGAGCTTTACTCTGTATCTAACCCTGTACCTGCCCTGGGAGTGTTTGATGGGACAGTGTAGAGGGAGCTTTACTCTGTATCTAACCCTGTACCTGCCCTGGGAGTGTTTGATGGGACAGTGTAGAGGGAGCTTTACTCTGTATCTAACCCTGTACCTGCCCTGGGAGTGTTTGATGGGACAGTGTAGAGGGAGCTTTACTCTGTATCTAACCCTGTACCTGCCCTGGGAGTGTTTGATGGGACAGTGTAGAGGGAGCTTTACTCTGTATCTAACCCTGTACCTGCCCTGGGAGTGTTTGATGGGACAGTGTAGAGGGAGCTTCACTCTGTGTCTAACCCTGTACCTGCCCTGGGAGTGTTTGATGGGACAGTGTAGAGGGAGCTTTACTCTGTATCTAACCCTGTACCTGCCCTGGGAGTGTTTGATGGGACAGTGTAGAGGGAGCTTTACTCTGTATCTAACCCTGTACCTGCCCTGGGAGTGTTTGATGGGACAGTGTAGAGGGAGCTTCACTCTGTGTCTAACCCTGTACCTGCCCTGGGAGTGTTTGATGGGACAGTGTAGAGGGAGCTTTACTCTGTATCTAACCCTGTACCTGCCCTGGGAGTGTTTGATGGGACAGTGTAGAGGGAGCTTCACTCTGTGTCTAACCCTGTACCTGCCCTGGGAGTGTTTGATGGGACAGTGTAGAGGGAGCTTTACTCTGTATCTAACCCTGTACCTGCCCTGGGAGTGTTTGATGGGACAGTGTAGAGGGAGCTTTACTCTGTATCTAACCCTGTACCTGCCCTGGGAGTGTTTGACGGGACAGTGTGGAGGGAGCTTTACTCTGTATCTAACCCTGTACCTGCCCTGGGAGTGTTTGATGGGACAGTGTACGGGGAGCTTTACTCTGTATCTAACCCTGTACCTGCCCTGGGAGTGTTTGATGGGACAGTGTAGAGGGAGCTTTACTCTATATCTAACCCGCCCCCACCCACTCTCCCCTTGATTGGTCAGTCAGGGTGGATGAAAGGGAGGGAAGGACTTACCTGAAGTAGAAGAGGCAACCGAGGCAGGCTCCGATCATCGTGAGGATTACGAAGGTCAAGATCCCGTAGTTCATTATCAGCTTGCTATCTGCGGTTAAAGAGGGGACACACCGAGAGATCGGTGAATGTCGGCCAATCCCATTCCGTCCCACCACCTCCATATTCTGACCCCCTCTCCCCTCCTTCAGCCATTCCCCTGCCCACCCGCGATGGCCTTCACTGTCCCAGGAGGAGGGCAGGTGGGTCATCGCCAAACACCAGACCATCCACTGACCGTCTGCTGCCATCCACTGACCATCCACTGACCATCCACTGACCGTCTGCTGCCATCCACTGATGATCAACTGACCATCCACTGACCGTCTGCTGCCATCCACTGACCATCCACTGACCATCCACTGACCGTCCACTGACCGTCCACTGACCATCCACTGACCATCCACTGACCGTCTGCTGCCATCCACTGATGATCAACTGACCATCCACTGACCGTCTGCTGCCATCCACTGATGATCAACTGACCATCCACTGACCATCCACTGACCTTCCACTGACCATCCGCTGACCATCCACTGACCGTCTGCTGCCATCCACTGACCATCCACTGACCATCCACTGACCGTCTGCTGCCATCCACTGACCATCCACAGACCGTCCACTGACCGTCTGCTGCCATCCACTGATGATCAACTGACCATCCACTGACCGTCTGCTGCTATCCACTGACCATCCACTGACCATCCACAGACCATCCACTGACCATCCACAGACCATCCACTGACCGTCCACTGACCATCCACTGACCGTCTGCTGCCATCCACTGACCATCAACTGACCATCCACTGACCGTCTGCTGCCATCCACAGACCATCCACTGACCATCCACAGACCATCAACTGACCATCCACTGACCATCTGCTGCCATCCACAGACCATCCACTGACCATCCACAGACCATCAACTGACCATCCACTGACCGTCTGCTGCCATCCACTGACCATCAACTGACCATCCACTGACCGTCTGCTGCCATCCACTGACCATCAACTGACCATCCACTGACCGTCCACTGACCATCCACTGACTGTCTGCTGCCATCCACTGACCATCAACTGACCATCCACTGACCGTCCACTGACCATCCACTGACCATCCACAGACCATCCACAGACCGTCCACTGACCATCCACAGACCGTCCACTGACCATCCACTGACCGTCCACTGACCATCCACTGACCATCCACAGACCATCCACAGACCGTCCACTGACCATCCACTGACCATCCACAGACAATCCACAGACCATCCACTGACCATCCACTGACCATCCACAGACCATCCACTGACCATCCACAGACCATCCACTGACCATCCACTGACCGTCCACTGACCATCCACTGACCATCCACAGACCATCCACAGACCATCCACTGACCATCCACTGACCGTCCACTGACCATCCACTGACCATCGACTGACCATCCACTGACCATCAACTGACCATCCACTGACCATCCACTGACTGTCCACAGACCGTCCACTGACCATCCACTGACCGTCCACTGACCGTCCACTGACCATCCACTGACCATCGACTGACCATCAACTGACCGTCCACTGACCGTCCACTGACCGTCCACTGACCATCGACTGACCATCCACTGACCATCAACTGACCATCAACTGACCGTCCACTGACCGTCCACTGACCATCCACGGCCCAACCACTGACCATCCACTGACCGTCCACAGACCGTCCACTGACCATCCACTGACCATCTGCTGCCATCCACTGACCGTCCACTGACCATCAACTGACCATCAACTGACCATCCACTGACCATCCACTGACCATCTGCTGCCATCCACTGACCATCAACTGACCGTCCACTGACCATCAACTGACCATCCACTGACCGTCCACAGACCATCCACTGACCGACCTCTGACCATCAACTGACCATCCACTGACCGTCCACAGACCATCCACTGACCGTCCACTGACCGACCACTGACCATCAACTGACCGTCCACTGACCATCCACTGACCGTCTGCTGCCATCCACTGACCATCAACTGACCATCCACTGACCATCTGCTGCCATCCACTGACCATCCACTGACCTTCCACTGACCGTCCACTGACCATCCACTGACCGTCTGATGCCATCCACTGACCATCAACTGACCGTCCACTGACCATCAACTGACCGTCCACTGACCATCAACTGACCGTCCACTGACCGTCTGCTGCCATCCACTGACCATCAACTGACCATCAACTGACCGTCCACTGACCGTCCACTGACCATCAACTGACCATCCACTGACCGTCTGCTGCCATCCACTGACCATCCACTGACCATCAACTGACCGTCCACTGACCGTCCACAGACCATCCACTGACCATCCACAGACCATCCACTGACCATCAACTGACTGTCCACTGACCGTCCACAGACCATCCACTGACCGTCCACTGACCATCCACTGACCATCCACTGACCATCCATTGTCCATCCACTGACCATCAACTGACCACCTACTGACCATCAACTGACCATCTACTGACCATCCATGGCCCATCCACTGACCGTCCACTGCCCACTCATGCCCATCCACTGACCATCCACTGCCCACTCACTGCCCATCCACTGACCATCCACTGACCATCCACTGCCCACTCACTGCCCACTCACTGCCCATCCACTGACCATCCACTGCCCACTCACTGCCCACTCACTGCCCACTCACTGCCCACTCACTGCCCATCCACTGCCCATCCACTGCCCATCCACGGCCCATCCACTGCCCACTCACTGCCCATCCACTGCCCATCCACTGCCCACTCACTGCCCACTCACTGACCATCCACTGACCATCCACTGCCCATCCACTGCCCACTCACTGCCCATCCACTGACCATCCACTGCCCACTCACTGCCCACTCACTGACCATCCACTGCCCACTCACTGCCCACTCACTGCCCATCCACTGACCATCCACTGCCCACTCACTGCCCACTCACTGCCCACTCACTGACCATCCACTGCCCACTCACTGCCCACTCACTGACCATCCACTGCCCACTCACTGCCCACTCACTGCCCACTCACTGACCATCCACTGCCCACTCACTGCCCACTCACTGACCATCCACTGCCCACTCACTGCCCACTCACTGCCCATCCATTGACCATCCACTGCCCACTCACTGCCCATCCACTGCCCACTCACTGCCCATCCACTGCCCATCCACTGCCCACTCACTGCCCACTCACTGCCCATCCACTGACCATCCACTGCCCACTCACTGCCCATCCACTGCCCATCCACTGACCATCCACTGCCCACTCACTGCCCACTCACTGCCCATCCACTGACCATCCACTGCCCACTCACTGCCCACTCACTGCCCATCCACTGCCCACTCACTGCCCATCCACTGCCCACTCACTGCCCACTCACTGCCCACTCACTGCCCATCCACTGACCATCCACTGCCCACTCACTGCCCATCCACTGACCATCCACTGCCCACTCACTGCCCATCCACTGCCCACTCACTGCCCATCCACTGCCCACTCACTGCCCATCCACTGACCATCCACTGCCCACTCACTGCCCATCCACTGCCCACTCACTGCCCACTCACTGCCCACTCACTGACCATCCACTGCCCACTCACTGCCCACTCACTGCCCATCCACTGCCCACTCACTGCCCACTCACTGACCATCCACTGCCCACTCACTGCCCACTCACTGCCCACTCACTGCCCATCCACTGCCCACTCACTGCCCACTCACTGCCCACTCACTGACCATCCACTGCCCACTCACTGCCCACTCACTGCCCATCCACTGCCCACTCACTGCCCACTCACTGACCATCCACTGCCCACTCACTGCCCACTCACTGCCCACTCACTGACCATCCACTGCCCACTCACTGCCCACTCACTGCCCACTCACTGACCATCCACTGCCCACTCACTGCCCATCCACTGCCCACTCACTGCCCACTCACTGCCCACTCACTGCCCATCCACTGCCCATCCACTGCCCACTCACTGCCCATCCACTGCCCACTCACTGCCCACTCACTGCCCACTCACTGCCCATCCACTGCCCATCCACTGCCCACTCACTGCCCACTCACTGCCCACTCACTGCCCATCCACTGCCCACTCACTGCCCATCCACTGCCCATCCACTGCCCATCCACTGCCCACTCACTGCCCATCCACTGACCATCCACTGCCCATCCACTGCCCATCCACTGACCATCCACTGCCCACTCACTGCCCACTCACTGCCCATCCACTGCCCACTCACTGCCCATCCACTGACCATCCACTGCCCACTCACTGCCCATCCACTGCCCATCCACTGACCATCCACTGCCCACTCACTGACCATCCACTGCCCACTCACTGCCCATCCACTGACCATCCACTGCCCATCCACTGCCCACTCACTGCCCATCCACTGACCGTCCACTGCCCACTCACTGCCCATCCACTGCCCATCCACTGACCATCCACTGCCCACTCACTGCCCACTCACTGCCCATCCACTGACCATCCACTGCCCACTCACTGCCCACTCACTGACCATCCACTGACCATCCACTGCCCACTCACTGCCCATCCACTGACCATCCACTGCCCACTCACTGCCCACTCACTGACCATCCACTGCCCATCCACTGCCCATCCACTGCCCACTCACTGCCCATTACCCTGCCCCATGGGTTTTGCGATGTCCTCCTCCCGATTTTCCCGCCCCTTTCTCCTGGTGACTCAGTTGGAAATCGTAACCTCCAGCAACCCCCGCCCAACCTTTGACCCGGTACTGGGTTACGGAATGATCCACAGGTCAGGTGCTCGGCCTCCGGTCCCCACGGGCTTGGGGGGCTTGGTCCTCTGCAGCACTGGCCGCCCACTGGACTTCCGTCATGCGGACCTCTGGTGGGACAGAGGGAGGCTTCGAGATCTTTGGCTGCTGTGAGACAGGGCAGTGCAGCCCTCTCCATTCCTTGGTTCCAAAAAAGAGGTGACTCAGTGAGATTCGGTGTGTGCAGACCGACGACCTGGCCCGCCCGACCCACGACCCCAGCGAGATGGGTCAGCGCTGGCCTACGACCTGGCCCGCCCGACCCCTCGACCTCAATGCAGTTGGGTTACAACTGCCCCAGGGCCTGCCTTTGACCTTTCTTGGCTGTTTGAGCAGCTCCTGAGAAACAGGTCCACGTTCCCATCTGCGTCCCTGAAGCGCAACGGGTTCCACTGGTCTCAGGATCGCTCCCCAGCCCTTCGAAGGGCTGGACCCCATGCAGGGTTGGGTGGGACCTGTATGGATACCAATTGGACGGCCGATCACCTCAGAGACGTGGCCAGGCCTGCGACAAATGCCCCTCCCAAATTTGGACAGTGAGACACCGTCCCACACAACACCAGGAGTTGACAAAGCCGGAGATCGACTCACTATTTGGGACTTTCTTGTAACAGGTGAAGTTGGAGAAGCAACAATCAAGGTCCTTGCAGGCCGGAGCCTCAGTGATGGTCGGGTGATCTACACATGGGACAGACTGATTCGGCTCACCACACTCTGCAGAAAGAGGACCACATCGGGAGGAGTCAATGGGGAGAACTTCATCAGGTACAACAGTTAGTTCTCCATCATCATCCTCTCCCCAATTAGAGAGTCCACCACCTTCAGGTGCACACTGCAACAGTAACTGCATCTCCCATCTATCCAGTGCCTTAACGTCCCAAAGGCTCTTCCCACCCCCCGTAAATCAGACCCCGAGACACATTCGGGACAGGTGACCAAAAGCTCGGTCAAAGAGGGAGGTTTTAAGGAGCGTCTTAAAGGAGGAGAGAGAGAGAGAGGGGGGAGAGGTTCAGGGAGGGAATTCCAGAGCTCGGGGCCCCAGGCAGCTGAAGGCACGGCCGCCAATGGTGGAGCGATGGGAATCGGGGATGGGCGAGAGGCCAGAATTGGAGGAGAGCAGAGATCTCGGAGGGTCGGAGGAGGTTACAGAGATAGGGAGGGGGGGACGAGGGCCATGGAGGGATTTGAACAGGAGGATGAGGATTGTAGGGGCTGGAGGAGGTTACAGAGATAGGGAGAGGGGGGGCGAGGGCCATGGAGGGATTTGAACATGAGGATGAGGATTGTAGGGGCTGGAGGAGGTTACAGAGATAGGGAGGGGGGGGCGAGGGCCATGGAGGGATTTGAACAGGAGGATGAGAATTGTAGGGACTGGAGGAGGTTACAGAGATAGGGAGGGGGGCGAGGGCCATGGAGGGATTTGAACAGGAGGATGAGAATTGTAGGGGCTGGAGGAGGTTACAGAGATAGGGAGGGGGGCGAGGGCCATGGAGGGATTTGAACAGGAGGATGAGAATTGTAGGGGCTGGAGGAGGTTACAGAGATAGGGAGGGGGGGGCGAGGGGCCATGGAGGGATTTGAACAGGAGGATGAGAATTGTCGGGGCTGGAGGAGGTTACAGAGATAGGGAGGGGGGGCGAGGGCCATGGAGGGATTTGAACAGGAGGATGAGGATTGTAGGGGCTGGAGGAGGTTACAGAGATAGGGAGGGGGGGGCGAGGGCCATGGAGGGATTTGAACAGGAGGATGAGGATTGTAGGGGCTGGAGGAGGTTACAGAGATAGGGAGGGGGGGCGAGGGCCATGGAGGGATTTGAACAGGAGGATGAGGATTGTAGGGGCTGGAGGAGGTTACAGAGATAGGGAGGGGGGGGCGAGGGCCATGGAGGGATTTGAACAGGAGGATGAGGATTGTAGGGGCTGGAGGAGGTTACAGAGATAGGGAGGGGGGGCGAGGGCCATGGAGGGATTTGAACAGGAGGATGAGAATTGTAGGGGGCTGGAGGAGGTTACAGAGATAGGGAGGGGGGGCGAGGGCCATGGAGGGATTTGAACAGGAGGATGAGGATTGTAGGGGCTGGAGGAGGTGACAGAGATAGGGAGGGGGACGAGGGCCATGGAGGGATTTGAACAGGAGGATGAGGATTGTAGGGGGAGGTTACAGAGATAGGGAGGGGGGCGACTCTCTCTTGCGCACAGGAGGCCCAGGATAGGCCCGGCCTCCATCCCGGGCCTGTTCGTCGACAGTTGCCATGCCAGCCTTTCATTCAATGGGTTCTCATTGTTCACCTGCCAGCCTAAACGGTGGGCGTCAGTGGGGCTGTTGGGTCATGTGTGGCTTCACGGCCGTGGTCAATCCTGCCCTTATCCGACACATGCGCGCACACACCCTGAATTCCCATCCGGACTGCGGGAAGTGATGGGCAATGATCAAGGGGCAGGGACCCTGGTTGCTTTTCTGATCCTCCCCAAGCCCGGGGTGATGAAGGCAACATTTGTCCGCCTGAGCCCCACTCCCAACCTCACCGCAATCAGCTCACTCGGCTCAGGCCCGGGATGGAGCCTGGGCCTTTCCTGCTCGGCGTGAGGGGCTCGGTCCCGCACCGGGGTGGGACCGAGCCCCTCAATAAGGGAAACCCAACAGGTTGTCTGAACTCGTGGTTTAATGCTTGCCAATCTTGCCTTCGGTTAATCGTTTCTTGATCTGTTTTACGTCCCCCGTCAGGCAATAATCTCATCTTCACCGTCAACGTGTCGGTCAGTGTCTGCCATCCCATCATTAACTTCATCACCGTCCTCAATCCTCAGTCCACGGTCACCCTCAGACCCATGAATTCGTCCTTACCAGAAAGGTCAGAGAATTTCCAAAAATTCCGAGATTAAAGGCATTGGGAATTAGACCCTCAACTCGAGCGTTCCTCTAATGCAATGGGAGTGTTTGATGGGACGGTGTGGAGTGAGCTTTACTCTGTATCTAACCCTGTACCTGCCCTGGGAGTGTTTGATGGGACAGTGAAGAGGGAGCTTTACTCTGTATCTAACCCTGTACCTGCCCTGGGAGTGTTTGATGGGACGGTGTGGAGTGAGCTTTACTCTGTATCCAACCCTGTACCTGCCCTGGGAGTGTTTGATGGGACGGTGTGGAGTGAGCTTTACTCTGTATCTAACCCTGTACCTGTCCCTGGGAGTGTTTGATGGGACAGTGTGGAGGGAGCTTTACTCTGTATCTAACCCTGAACCTGCCCTGGGAGTGTTTGATGGGACAGTGTAGAGGGAGCTTTACTCTGTATCTAACCCTGTACCTGACCCTGGGAGTGTTTGATGGGACAGTGTAGAGGGAGCTTTACTCTGTATCTAACCCTGTCCCTGCCCTGGGAGTGTTTGATGGGACAGTGTAGAGGGAGCTTTACTCTGTATCTAACCCTGTACCTGACCCTGGGAGTGTTTGATGGGACAGTGTAGAGTGAGCTTTACTCTGTATCTAACCCTGTACCTGCCCTGGGAGTGTTTGATGGGACAGTGTAGAGGGAGCTTTACTCTGTATCTAACCCTGTACCTGCCCTGGGAGTGTTTGATGGGACAGTGTAGAGGGAGCTTTACTCTGTATCTAACCCTGTACCTGCCCTGGGAGTGTTTGACGGGACAGTGTAGAGGGAGCTTTACTCTGTATCTAGCCCTGTACCTGCCCTGGGAGTGTTTGACGGGACAGTGTAGAGGGAGCTTTACTCTGTATCCAACCCTGTACCTGCCCTGGGAGTGTTTGATGGGACAGTGTAGAGGGAGCTTTACTCTGTATCTAACCCTGTACCTGCCCTGGGAGTGTTTGATGGGACAGTGTAGAGGGAGCTTTACTCTGTATCTAACCCTGTACCTGCCCTGGGAGTGTTTGATGGGACAGTGTAGAGGGAGCTTTACTCTGTATCCAACCCTGTACCTGCCCTGGGAGTGTTTGATGGGACGGTGCAGAGGGAGCTTTACTCTGTATCTAACCCTGTACCTGCCCTGGGAGTGTTTGATGGGACAGTGTAGAGGGAGCTTTACTCTGTATCTAACCCTGTACCTGCCCTGGGAGTGTTTGATGGGACAGTGTAGAGGGAGCTTTACTCTGTATCTAACCCTGTACCTGCCCTGGGAGTGTTTGATGGGACAGTGTAGAGGGAGCTTTACTCTGTATCTAACCCTGTACCTGCCCTGGGAGTGTTTGACGGGACAGTGTAGAGGGAGCTTTACTCTGTATCTAACCCTGTACCTGCCCTGGGAGTGTTTGATGGGACAGTGTAGAGGGAGCTTTACTCTGTGCAGATGTTGTTCTGCCTCATGCTGTTCCAATTATTTTACTGCTGGATGGACAATTCCAACCAGGACGAGTGAACATTTACCAGTGACGTTCACATGGACATCGGATGTGACTGTGTGTCACGTTTCTGTGACATTGGTTACTCACTCATTGGTAGAAAGAAGTGCATTCCAACAGCAGGACCTTCAAAGCAAACAGAGGAGAATTAATTATTCATTCATTCTCTCAATATCTGAATGTGTCGCAGATCCCACGGACTGACCCCGAACACTACCTCGTAGAGTAAACTTTTGTAGCATTGTTACTTCCCATTCACTCCCACTGTACACAATCCCAATGGACCAAACCCCTTCCCATTCACTCCCACTGTACACAATCCCAATGGACCAAACCCCTTCCCATTCACTCCCATTGTACACAATCCCAATGGACCAAACCCCTTCCCTTTCACTCCCATTGTACACAATCCCAATGGACCAAACCCCTTCCCATTCACTCCCACTGTACACAATCCCAATGGATCAAACCCCTTCCCATTCACTCCCATTGTACACAATCCCAATGGACCAAACCCCTTCCCATTCACTCCCGCTGTACACAATCCCAATGGACCAAACCCCTTCCCATTCACTCACATTGTACACAATCCCAATGGACCAAACCCCTTCCCATTCACTCCCATTGTACACAATCCCAATGGACCAAACCCCTTCCCATTCACTCCCATTGTACACAATCCCAATGGACCAAACCCCTTCCCATTCACTCCCATTGTACACAATCCCAATGGACCAAACCCCTTCCCATTCACTCCCGCTGTACACAATCCCAATGGACCAAACCCCTTCCCATTCACTCCCATTGTACACAATCCCAATGGACCAAACCCCTTCCCATTCACTCCCATTGTACACAATCCCAATGGACCAAACCCCTTCCCTTTCACTCCCATTGTACACAATCCCAATGGACAAACCCCTTTCCCATTCACTCCCACTGTACACAATCCCAATGGATCAAACCGCTTCCCATTCACTCCCACTGTACACAATCCCAATGGACCAAACCCCTTCCCATTCACTCCCACTGTACACAATCCCAATGGACCAAACCCCTTCCCATTCACTCCCATTGTACACAATCCCAATGGACCAAACCCCTTCCCTTTCACTCCCATTGTACACAATCCCAATGGACAAACCCCTTTCCCATTCACTCCCACTGTACACAATCCCAATGGATCAAACCGCTTCCCATTCACTCCCACTGTACACAATCCCAATGGACCAAACCCCTTCCCATTCACTCCCACTGTACACAATCCCAATGGACCAAACCCCTTCCCATTCACTCCCATTGTACACAATCCCATTGAACCAAACCCCTTCCCATTAACTATGGTGGCCTTTTCCCCTCTGTGTCAGTTGGACGTGGATTTGAGACCCACTCCAGAGACTTGACCACATAACGTAGGCTGCGGTACTGAGGGAGTGCCGCACTGTCGGAGGGACCGTCTTTCGGACGAGACGTTAAACCGAGGGCCCCGTCTGCCCCTCTCGGGTGGACGTAAAAGATCCCACGGCCACTATTGGAAGAAGAGCAGGGGGGAGTTCTCCCCGGCGTCCTGGGGCCAATATTTATCCCTCAACCAACGTCACTGGAAAAACGGACGACCTGGTCATTTATCACATTGCTGTTTGTGGGATCTTGCTGTGCACAAATTGTCTGCACCATTTCCTACATTACGAACAGTGGCCACACTTCGAAAAGGACTTCATCGGCTGTGGTGGTGAAAGGTGTGACATAAAACAAGATCTTTCTCTTCCGTAAAAACACTCAGAGCACCTTTGAGCTGATGCCTTCTTGGAGACCTGAGGTCCTTCGGGTCACTTCAAGGGGCATTGAGGGTCAAACACAGAAAGATAGAAAGGATTTGCATTTCCATCATGGCTTTCACAACCTCAAGAAGTCCCAAAGCGCCCTACAGCCAATGAAATCCCTTTTGAAGTGGGGGTCTCTGTTGTCATGTCGGAAACGCAGCAGCCAATTTGCGCACAGCAAGATCCCACAAACAGCAATGAGATAATGAGCAGATCGTCTGATGTTTGAGGGATAAATATGGGGCCTTGGACACCGGGGAGAACTCCCCCTCTGCTCTTCTTCCAATAGTGGCCGTGGGATCTTTACTGTCCACCTGAGAGGGGCAGACGGGGCCCTCGGTTTAACGTCTCGTCCTGAAAGACGGCACCTCCGACAGTGCAGCACTCCCTCAGTACTGGCACCGGGGGAGTGTGGGCCTGGGTTATGGGGCTCGAGTCCTAGAGTATATCCATCTACCTCCGACAGTGCAGCACTCCCTCAGTACTGGCACCGGGGGAGTGTGGGCCTGGATTATGGGGCTCGAGTCCTAGAGTATATCCATCTACCTCCGACAGTGCAGCACTCCCTCAGTACTGGCACCGGGGAGTGTGGGCCTCGATTATGGGGCTCGAGTCCTAGAGTATATCCATCTCCCTCCGACAGTGCGGCACTCCCTCAGTACTGGCACCGGGGAGCGTGGGCCTGGATTATGGGGCTCGAGTGCTGGAGTATATCCACCCAGACCCTGAAAGGCATTCGCCAACCTGGTCGGGTACGCCCCACAACCTGCCGGCTTTCACTTCGTCGGCTTGCCAGTAACTTGCCAGTCCGAACCGACCAACTCTGCATCGGGTCCAGTTCCGCAAGGACTAAATCTGAATCCCATGAACGCTCGAAGGGGGGAAATATTTGCTGGGCGACGGGGAGAGAGCCGGGGGGAATGGGACTAACTGGGTTGCCCTTCGCGAGAGCCGGCACGGGGCTCGATGGGCCGAACGGCCTCCTTCCGCGCTGTAAGCCTTTCTGTGATTCTACTCCATGACTGCTGGCCCTCACCGAACACGTTGTAGAGAAGGAAGCAGAGGGCCAACTGGACCCCATTGAGAAGATCGACCAGCGACCGATCCATTACTCTATCTACGTCCAACGTAGGTCTAATCTCTGCACCGGTTTCGAGGATCTGCCCTACGAGCCCCTCCTCCAACTCCCAGGTCACAAAGACCCTCCCCCACCCCCCACCCCCCCCGGAGGGGGCTCGGCACCTGTGACGTCACAATGCAGCTCCCCCATTGGCCATTCCACCTCCTGCTGATGTCACGAGGCCCCGCCCCCCCCACCTCCGGACCTGACCCACCCCCTCTCCTGACCAACAAAGCTTGTGGGTTGACGTAATCAGAAGGGCTGAATGGCCTCCCACCACCGCCGTGCTGTACCGAGGAACATAGGAACAGGAGGAGGCCATTCAGCCCCTCGAGCCTGCTCCGCCATTTGATAAGATCATGGGCTGATCTGTGATCTAACTCCATATACCTGCCTTTGGCCCATATCCCTTAATACCCTTTGGTTGCCAAAAAGCTATCTATCTCAGATTTAAATTTAGCAATTGAGCTAGTATCAATTGCCGTTTGCGGAAGAGAGTTCCAAACTTCTACCACCCTTTGTGTGTAGAAATGTTTTCTAATCTCGCTCCTGAAAGGTCTGGCTCTAATTTTTAGACTGTGCCCCCTACTCCTAGAATCCCCAACCAGCGGAAATAGTTTCTCTCTATCCACCCTATCCGTTCCCCTTAATATCTTATAAACTTCGATCAGGTCACCCCTTAACCTTCGAAACTCCAGAGAATACAATTTGTGTAATCTCTCCTCGTAACTTAACCCTTGAAGTCCGGGTATCATTCCAGTAAACCTACGCTGCACTCCCTCCAAGGCCAGTATGTCCTTCCGAAGGTGCGGTGCCCAGAACTGCTCCCAGTACCCCAGGTGCGGTCTAACCAGGGTTTTGATAACCTGCTATGATACTCATGATATGAAGCCTTGGGCAGACCCCCATCTGGAGATGCTGTGTTCAATTCTGGGCGCCGCAGCTCAGGAAGGATAGATTGGCCTTTGAGCGATTGGGGGCAGCCCAGATCCACCAGAATGATACCGGGGATAAAAGGGTTAAATTACGAGGGCAGGTTGCACAGACCGGGCTTGTATTCCCCTCGAGTATCGAAGATTGAGGGGGGTGAATCGAATCGAGGGGTTTAAGATGATTAAAGGAGGGGAGATAGAGAGAAACTATTTCCTCTGGTGGGGGAGAGTCCAGAAGAAGGGGGCAGAAGCTTAGAATTCGAGCCAGGCCGTTCAGGGGTGATGTCAGGGAGCAATTCTCCGCACAAAGGGGGGGAGTGGAAATCTGGAACTCTCTCCCCGCAAAAGGCTGGGGGGGGGCCAAGAGAAAATTGGCCAAGATGGGTAGATGGAGATAAGATACAGATCAGCCATCGTCTCATGGAAATGGTGGAACATTTTGGCAGGAAGAACGAGGAGAGGCAATATAAACTAAATGGTACAATTCTAAAGGGGGTCCAGGAACAGAGAGACCTGGGGGTGTGTGTACACAAATCTTTGAAGGTGGCAGGACAGGTTGAGAAGGTTGTTAAAAAAGTATCTGGGATCCTGGGCTTTATTAATAGAGGCACAGAGTACAAAAGCAAGGGAGTGATGCTAAACCCTTTATAAAACACTGGGTTAGACCTCAGCTGGAGAATTGGGTCCAGTTCTGGGCCCCGCTCTTTAGGAAAGATGTGAGGGCCTTAGAGAGGGTGCAGAGGAGATTTACCAGAATGGTCCCAGGGATGAGGGACCTCAGTGATGTGGAGAGACTGGAGAATCTGGGGTCGTTCCCCTCAGAGCAGAGAAGGTTAAGGGGAGAGATTTAATCGAGGGGTTCAAAATCAGGAAGGGGTTTCGAGAGAGTAAATAAGGAGAGACTGTTTCCAGTGGGCAGGAGGGTCGGTGAGCAGAGGGCACGGATTTAAGGCGATCGGGGAAAGAGCCAGAGGGGGGAGATGAGGAGAATGTTTTTTTTTACGCAGCGAGTTGTTCTGATCTGGAATTCGCTGCCTGAAAGGGAGCAGATTCAATAATAACTTTCAAAAGGGGGAATCGGAGAAATAATCAAAGGGGAAAAATTTACAGGGATTTGGGGGAAGAGCAGGGGGGAGTGGGACTAATTGGATAGATCTTTCAAAGAGCGAGCACAGGCGGGATGGGCAGAATGGCCTCCTCCTATTCCTATGTTACAATGTCACCAATGGGGGGCATTCTGGACCACCTGGTCATATCTGTCGCCAGGGCCAATGGGAAGTCTAACTCAGAGATCCCACCCCCTCCTCCAACTTCATCGGGGAGCTTGAGTGACCCCGAAGCTGGCCAATGAAACAAGGGAGTCGGGTGAAATTAGCATAAAAGGGACAGAGTACCATCAAGGGGTGACGGGTGACGATTGTTTCGCGAGGTGGGCTGGGGGTGAAGAAAGGCCCCTCTGTCCCATTTGATCCCATTCCCACCCTCTGCACGCCCCCCACCACCCCCGCAAGATCCCAATCCCACCCGTCTCCGACGAGACCATACAATGAGTCCCAACGAAAGAAGGACCTCCCATTTCTCCCACACCTTCCACAACCTCAGGACGCCCCAAAGTGTCTCGCACCCAAATGAAGTCCTTTCTGAAGTGTGCTCACCGTTGCAATGCAGGGAACGAGGCAGCCGATTCGCGCACAGCAAGATCCCGCAGAAATGCTTCCGCGTGCAAAGGGCGGGGGGGACGTTCGGAACGCCTTTCTGCGGACGGCAGTCGATGCTCGCTCGCTCGCGAATGTTAAACCTGAGATCGATAGATTTCGGCGAACCGAGGGTATTAAGGGAGATGGGGCTAAGGCGGGTGTATGGAGTGAGGTCACGGGCCCACCGTGATCTGGTCGAATGGCGCAACAGGCTCGAGGGGCCACGGCCACTTGCTGCCTCCTGACAGGCGCCGCCTTCTCCCGCGAGAAAGCGGGACGTGCGTCCGGGTGATGTGCCGATCATGGTTGAATAGCTGCCAGTGCGCGTGGGGCCTGTGAGTTGTGGGTGGGCGGCTTGCAACGGTGGTAGAGGGTTGAGTGCTGATGGAAAGAGTTTATTGGTATGTGGGTGATGGAGGGGTGTTGTGCGAGGTGCAGTTGGTGGGAGACGCCACTTGACAGTTGACCTCACTCACCTTGACCGCTCATGTCAGAGCATTGAACTTCTTCCTGCACTGCATCCCTGTTCATGATGCTGTGCGCCTCGCCATTGACTCCATCCCCTACTGCCTCCCACTGCCCTTTGGGTGTGTGTCTGGAGGGCCTCTTGCTCCCTCCCTCCCTCCCCCGCAGATATAGGATGTCCCTCCTTCTGTCCACCTCATGAACCAAGGCCTCTGGGGCATCAGCAGAGAACCTCGGTGCACAGAGTCTCGGATCGGCAGATTGGTGAGGGTCTGTCGTGCAGATTGGAGGATGTGGGATTTAGTGGTGCACAACCTTAATTCAATGTTTTAACAGTATGTAAGAATAGGGATGGGACCTGACTCTGTGCTTTCCGTGTGCGATGTCTGATCTCCGTCCAGACTCCCTGCAGACAGCAGGCTGTTACATTCAGCAAATAACAGGTACCAGCTCCCTTTAAGAGATTCCCCAACAGAGAGCCTGCCTTTAAGAGAGTGGAGTCTCCCCCTGCTGGTGGAAAGTGCGAATTGCATTGAATCAATGCACAAGGCTCGGATTTCAACGCAGATTGACGGTGAGCACTGAGGCCAGACGAAGTTCTCGTCCTCCCTGGGCAGGGTCTTTGGGCGCAGGTTGATAGCGGACCGTGCTACCCGCGCCCAACAACAGGCCCTATCGAATAGGGAATTCAGGAGAAACTTCTTCACCCAGAGAGTGGTGAGAATGTGGAACTCGCTCCCACAAGGAGGAGTTGAGGTGAACAGTGGAGATGGATTTAAGGGGAAGCTGGAGAAACACATGAGGGAGAAAGGAACAGAAGGATAGGGTGAGAGGGTGAGATGAAGACGGGAGGGAGGCGGCTCGTGTGGAGCATTAATGTCAGCATGGACCTGTTGGGCCGAATGTCCTCTTTCTGTGAATTCTATATAATTCCATGCAATAACCCAACATGTTGGATTACGAGCTCACAGAGGAGATAGAACAACAGTAACAAAGGCAGAAACCATTCCCCATCATCAACATCCTTGGGAGGGTCACCATTGGCCAGAAACTCAACCAGACCAGACATATAAATGCTGCTGAGACCCTCACCCGTGCCCTCCGTCACCTCCAGACTCGACTGTCCCAGTGCTCTCCTGGCCGGCCTCCCATCGTCCACCCTCCCTAAACTCCAGCTCGTCCAAAACTCCTGCTGCCCCCCCGTATCCAAACTCACACCGAGTCCCGTTCACCCATCACCCCCTGTGCTCGCTGGACCGACACTGGTTCCCAGTCCGGGAACGGCTCGATTTTAAAATTCTCATCCTCCTGTTCAAATCCCTCCATGGCCCTCGGCCCCTCCCTATCTCTGTAACCTCCTCCAGCCCCTACAATCCTCATCCTCCTGTTCAAATCCCTCCACGGCCCTCGCCCCCCTCCCTATCTCTGTAACCTCCTCCAGCCCCTACAATCCTCATCCTCCTGTTCAAATCCCTCCATGGCCCTCGCCCCCCTCCCTATCTCTGTAACCTCCTCCAGCCCCGACAATTCTCATCCTCCTGTTCAAATCCCTCCATGGCCCTCGCCCCCTCCCTATCTCTGTAACCTCCTCCAGCCCCTACAATTCTCATCCTCCTGTTCAAATCCCTCCATGGCCCTCGCCCCCCTCCCTATCTCTGTAACCTCCTCCAGCCCCGACAATTCTCATCCTCCTGTTCAAATCCCTCCATGGCCCTCGCCCCCCTCCCTATCTCTGTAACCTCCTCCAGCCCCTACAATTCTCATCCTCCTCTTCAAATCCCTCCATGGCCCTCGCCCCCCTCCCTATCTCTGTAACCTCCTCCAGCCCCTACAATTCCCCATCCTCCTGTTCAAATCCCTCCATGGCCCTCGCCCCCCCTCCCTATCTCTGTAACCTCCTACGACCCTCCGAGATCTCTGCGCTCCTCCAATTCCGGCCTCTTGCGTATCCCCGATTCCCATCGCTCCACCATTGGCGGCCGTGCCTTCAGCTGCCTGGGCCCTGAGCTCTGGAATTCCCTCCCTGAACCTCTCCCCCTCTCTCTCCTCCTTTAAGACGCTCCTTAAAACCTCCCTCTTTGACCGAGCTTTTGGTCACCTGTCCCTAATATCTCCTCATGTGTCTCGGGGTCTGATTTTGTTCGATAATCGCTCCTGGGAAGCTCCTTGGGACGTTTCACTGTGTTAAAGGCAGTGGGAGATGACGTTGTTGTTGTGGCTTCAACAGCAGGTCAGAGGCTGGGTATTCTGCGGCGGGTGACTCACCTCCTGACTCCCCAAAGCCTTTCCACCATCTACAAGGCACAAGTCAGGAGTGTGATGGAATACTCTCCACTTGCCTGGATGAGTGCAGCTCCAACAACACTCGAGAAGCTCGACACCATCCAGGGCAAAGCAGCCCGCTTGATTGGCACCCCATCCACCACCCTAAACATTCACTCCCTTCACCACCGGCGCACCGTGGCTGCAGTGTGTACCATCCACAGGATGCACTGCAGCAACTCGCCAAGGCTTCTTCGACAGCACCTCCCAAACCCGCGACCTCTCCCATCTAGAAGGACAAGGGCAGCAGGCACATGGGGGACAACACCACCTGCACGTTCCCCTCCGAGTCACACACCATCCCGACTTGGAAATATATCGGCCGTTCCTTCATCGTCGCTGGGTCAAAATCCTGGATCTAACGGCACTGTGGGAGAACCTGCAGCGGTTCAAGAAGGCGGCTCACCGCCACCTTCTCAAGGGGCGATCAGGGACGGGCAATAAATGCCGGCCTCGCCAGCGACGCCCGCATCCCTTAAACGAATTCGCAGAACAGATATCCTGGCACCCCCCCCCCCGGCCCCATGAGGTCCCCTGCGGGTTCGAAGAGGGTGACAGATAACACGCAGAGGCTCGCAACCTTCTCTCACATTTTATTGAAAGAACGAGAGTCTATAAATATCGGATTGAATCTCCGTCGAGCTGAGCGTCGGCTCTGGGGGTTGGGCAGCGGAGGCCGGAGGTCGTGGGGGAGCTCGGCTGAAGGAGGCACTCATTTCATGGGCATGATCTGGAAAGTGGAGAGCAGATAATTAGTGAGTTTGCACTGACTATTGGAGACCTCCCTGGGCTGGACCATCCTCAGCCATGTTTCAGAGAAGATAAAAGGGAAGAGAAGACACAGGTCATTGTGTCCTGCATTCTCTACGCTCAGAGAAACACCAACATAGAAACATCGAAAATAGGAGCGGGAGAAGGCCATTCGGCCCCTCGGGGCCTGCTCCGCCATTCGAAATGATCATGGCCGATCGTCTAAGTCAGTCCCCTGTTCCCGCTTTTTCCCCGTATCCCTTGATCCCTTTCAGCATTAAGAAATCTATCGATCTCCTTCTTGACTTGGCCTCCACTGCCTTCTGTGGTAGAGAATTCCACAGGTTCACCACCCTCCGAGTGAAGACATTTCTCCTCATCTCGGTCCTAAATGTCCCACCGCCCCCCCTCCCCCCCGTATCCTGAGACTGTGACCCCCTTGAGGAGGGGACGGGACTGCGATGCATGGCACTGCCGAACAGCCCAGCGTCCGGGGCTCGAACGTGCAGAAGGTGATGGAGGGTGAACAGTGAAAGCTCAGAGTCCCCACTCGAGGGGCAATGGGTTCCAGAGTTGGGGGTGGCGAGGGGAGGGAGGGAGGGTGAAAGAAAGACCACCTCAGGATGTCCCTTGACAGCCAATGAAGTGTTTTCGAAGTGCGGTCACTGTTCGAATGTGGGAAACGCAGCAGCCAATTTGCCGCACAGCAAGATCCCACAAACAGCACTGTGATAACGACCAGATTGTCTGTTTTATGGTGATGTTTGATGAGGGATAGACATTGTCCCCGTGACTCCCCCTGCTCTTCTTCCAATAGTGGGCCGTGGGATCTTTTACACCCACCCGAGAGGGGCAGACGGGGCCCTCGGTTTAACGTCTCGTCCGAAAGACGGTCCCTCCGACAGTGCGGCGCTCCCTCGGTACTGGGACCGGGGAGTGTGGGCCTGGATTATGGGGCTCGAGTCCTAGAGTATATCCATCTCCCTCCGACAGTGCGGCACTCCCTCAGTACTGGGACCGGGGAGTGTGGGCCTGGATTATGGGGCTCGAGTCTCACTGTGCCAGGTCTGACAGCTGTGTAGACAGACAGACTGCCAGCGAGGGGTCATTTAGGTCTCAAAAGCCAGAACAAGCTCTGAATCTCCAGGTTCAGGAGACCCACTCACTCACATCACTCCCTCGACTGTCCACCATCATTTTCTTCAGCATTTTCTTCACTTCCTGCCCTGTGTAGTCACCTGCTCTTCTCCGAGCTTTCTCCATGCGTCTCCTGGGGTGCAACAAACAACAATGGTGGGTCGGGCTGGCAGATCACTCACCATCGAGGAAGAAACCGCGGAGAGCAACAGTGTCTCTCTCTCTCTCTCAATCCCATGTGTTGATTATAACAGTGTCTCTCTCTCTCTCTCTCAATCCCATGTGTTGATTATAACAGTGTCTCTCTCTCTCTCTCAATCCCATGTGTTGATTATAACAGTGTCTCTCTCTCTCTCTCAATCCCATGTGTTGATTATAACAGTGTCTCTCTCTCTCTCTCAATCCCATGTGTTGATTATAACAGTGTCTCTCTCTCTCTCTCAATCCCATGTGTTGATTATAACAGTGTCTCTCTCTCTCAATCCCATGTGTTGATTATAACAGTGTCTCTCTCTCTCTCTCAATCCCATGTGTTGATTATAACAGTGTCTCTCTCTCTCTCTCAATCCCATGTGTTGATTATAACAGTGTCTCTCTCTCTCTCTCTCAATCCCATGTGTTGATTATAACAGTGTCTCTCTCTCTCTCCCTCTCAATCCCATGTGTTGATTATAACAGTGTCTCCCTCTCTCTCTCTCTCAATCCCATGTGTTGATTATAACAGTGTCTCTCTCTCTCTCTCAATCCCATGTGTTGATTATAACAGTGTCTCCCTCTCTCTCTCTCTCAATCCCATGTGTTGATTATAACAGTGTCTCTCTCTCTCTCTCTCTCAATCCCATGTGTTGATTATAACAGTGTCTCTCTCTCTCTCTCAATCCCATGTGTTGATTATAACAGTGTCTCTCTCTCTCTCTCTCTCAATCCCATGTGTTGATTATAACAGTGTCTCTCTCTCTCTCTCAATCCCATGTGATGATTATAACAGTGTCTCTCTCTCTCTCTCCCTCAATCCCATGTGTTGATTATAACAGTGTCTCTCTCTCTCTCTCAATCCCATGTGTTGATTATAACAGTGTCTCTCTCTCTCTCTCAATCCAATGTGTTGATTATAACAGTGTCTCTCTCTCTCTCAATCCCATGTGTTGATTATAACAGTGTCTCTCTCTCTCTCTCAATCCCATGTGTTGATTATAACAGTGTCTCTCTCTCTCTCAATCCCATGTGTTGATTATAACAGTGTCTCTCTCTCTCTCTCAATCCCATGTGTTGATTATAACAGTGTCTCTCTCTCTCTCTCAATCCCATGTGTTGATTATAACAGTGTCTCTCTCTCTCTCAATCCCATGTGTTGATTATAACAGTGTCTCTCTCTCTCTCTCTCTCAATCCCATGTGTTGATTATAACAGTCTCTCTCTCTCTCTCTCTCTCTCTCAATCCCATGTGTTGATTATAACAGTGTCTCTCTCTCTCTCTCTCTCAATCCCATGTGTTGATTATAACAGTGTATCTCTCTCTCTCTCAATCCCATGTGTTGATTATAACAGTGTCTCTCTCTCTCTCTCAATCCCATGTGTTGATTATAACAGTGTCTCTCTCTCTCTCCCTCAATCCCATGTGTTGATTATAACAGTGTCTCTCTCTCTCTCTCAATCCCATGTGTTGATTATAACAGTGTCTCTCTCTCTCTCTCTCAATCCCATGTGTTGATTATAACAGTGTCTCTCTCTCTCTCAATCACATGTGTTGATTATAACAGTGTGTCTCTCTCTCTCTCTCAATCCCATGTGTTGATTATAACAGTGTCTCTCTCTCTCTCAATCCCATGTGTTGATTATAACAGTGTCTCTCTCTCTCTCAATCCCATGTGTTGATTATAACAGTGTCTCTCTCTCTCTCTCTCTCTCAATCCCATGTGTTGATTATAACAGTGTCTCTCTCTCTCTCTCTCAATCCCATGTGTTGATTATAACAGTGTCTCTCTCTCTCTCTCAATCCCATGTGTTGATTATAACAGTGTCTCTCTCTCTCTCTCAATCCCATGTGTTGATTATAACAGTGTCTCTCTCTCTCTCTCAATCCCATGTGTTGATTATAACAGTGTCTCTCTCTCTCTCTCTCTCTCTCAATCCCATGTGTTGATTATAACAGTGTCTCTCTCTCTCTCCCTCTCAATCCCATGTGTTGATTATAACAGTGTCTCTCTCTCTCTCCCTCTCAATCCCATGTGTTGATTATAACAGTGTCTCTCTCTCTCTCTCTCAATCCCATGTGTTGATTATAACAGTGTCTCTCTCTCTCTCTCTCTCTCAATCCCATGTGTTGATTATAACAGTGTCTCTCTCTCTCTCTCAATCCCATGTGTTGATTATAACAGTGTCTCTCTCTCTCTCTCTCAATCCCATGTGTTGATTATAACAGTGTCTCTCTCTCTCTCTCAATCCCATGTGTTGATTATAACAGTGTCTCTCTCTCTCTCTCAATCCCATGTGTTGATTATAACAGTGTCTCTCTCTCTCTCTCAATCCCATGTGTTGATTATAACAGTGTCTCTCTCTCTCTCTCTCTCTCAATCCCATGTGTTGATTATAACAGTGTCTCTCTCTCTCTCCCTCTCAATCCCATGTGTTGATTATAACAGTGTCTCTCTCTCTCTCCCTCTCAATCCCATGTGTTGATTATAACAGTGTCTCTCTCTCTCTCTCTCAATCCCATGTGTTGATTATAACAGTGTCTCTCTCTCTCTCTCTCTCAATCCCATGTGTTGATTATAACAGTGTCTCTCTCTCTCTCTCTCTCAATCCCATGTGTTGATTATAACAGTGTCTCTCTCTCTCTCTCTCAATCCCATGTGTTGATTATAACAGTGTCTCTCTCTCCCTCTCAATCCCATGTGTTGATTATAACAGTGTCTCTCTCTCTCTCTCAATCCCATGTGTTGATTATAACAGTGTCTCTCTCTCTCTCAATCCCATGTGTTGATTATAACAGTGTCTCTCTCTCTCTCTCAATCCCATGTGTTGATTATAACAGTGTCTCTCTCTCTCTCTCTCAATCCCATGTGTTGATTATAACAGTGTCTCTCTCTCTCTCTCTCTCAATCCCATGTGTTGATTATAACAGTGTCTCTCTCTCTCTCTCTCAATCCCATGTGTTGATTATAACAGTGTCTCTCTCTCTCTCTCAATCCCATGTGTTGATTATAACAGTGTCTCTCTCTCTCTCTCTCAATCCCATGTGTTGATTATAACAGTGTCTCTCTCTCTCTCTCTCTCAATCCCATGTGTTGATTATAACAGTGTCTATCTCTCTCTCTCTCTCAATCCCATGTGTTGATTATAACAGTGTCTCTCTCTCTCTCTCTCTCAATCCCATGTGTTGATTATAAAAGTGTCTCTCTCTCTCTCTCTCTCAATCCCATGTGTTGATTATAACAGTGTCTCTCTCTCTCTCTCAATCCCATGTGTTGATTATAACAGTGTCTCTCTCTCTCTCTCAATCCCATGTGTTGATTATAACAGTGTCTCTCTCTCTCAATCCCATGTGTTGGTTATAACAGTGTCTCTCTCTCTCTCTCAATCCCATGTGTTGATTCTAACAGTGTCTCTCTCTCTCTCAATCCCATGTGTTGATTATAACAGTGTCTCTCTCTCTCTCTCTCTCAATCCCATGTGTTGATTATAACAGTGTCTCTCTCTCTCTCTCTCAATCCCATGTGTTGATTATAACAGTGTCTCTCTCTCTCTCTCAATCCCATGTGTTGATTATAACAGTGTCTCTCTCTCTCTCAATCCCATGTGTTGATTATAACAGTGTCTCTCTCTCTCTCTCTCTCAATCCCATGTGTTGATTATAACAGTGTCTCTCTCTCTCAATCCCATGTGTTGATTATAACAGTGTCTCTCTCTCTCAATCCCATGTGTTGATTATAACAGTGTCTCTCTCTCTCTCTCTCAATCCCATGTGTTGATTATAACAGTGTCTCTCTCTCTCTCTCAATCCCATGTGTTGATTATGACAGTGTCTCTCTCTCTCTCTCTCTCTCTCAATCCCATGTGTTGATTATAACAGTGTCTCTCTCTCTCTCCCTCTCAATCCCATGTGTTGATTATAACAGTGTCTCTCTCTCCCTCTCAATCCCATGTGTTGATTATAACAGTGTCTCTCTCTCTCTCTCAATCCCATGTGTTGATTATAACAGTGTCTCTCTCTCTCTCTCAATCCCATGTGTTGATTATAACAGTGTCTCTCTCTCTCAATCCCATGTGTTGATTATAACAGTGTCTCTCTCTCTCTCTCAATCCCATGTGTTGATTATAACAGTGTCTCTCTCTCTCTCTCAATCCCATGAGTTGATTATAACAGTGTCTCTCTCTCTCTCTCAATCCCATGTGTTGATTATAACAGTGTCTCTCTATCTCTCTCTCTCAATCCCATGTGTTGATTATAACAGTGTCTCTCTCTCTCTCTCTCTCAATCCCATGTGTTGATTATAACAGTGTCTCTCTCTCTCTCTCTCTCAATCCCATGTGTTGATTATAACAGTGTCTCTCTCTCTCTCAATCCCATGTGTTGATTATAACAGTGTGTCTCTCTCTCTCTCTCTCAATCCCATGTGTTGATTATAACAGTGTGTCTCTCTCTCTCTCTCTCAATCCCATGTGTTGATTATAACAGTGTCTCTCTCTCTCTCAATCCCATGTGTTGATTATAACAGTGTCTCTCTCTCTCTCTCTCAATCCCATGTGTTGATTATAACAGTGTCTCTCTCTCTCTCTCTCAATCCCATGTGTTGATTATAACAGTGTCTCTCTCTCTCTCTCAATCCCATGTGTTGATTATAACAGTGTCTCTCTCTCTCTCAATCCCATGTGTTGATTATAACAGTGTCTCTCTCTCTCTCTCTCTCAATCCCATGTGTTGATTATAACAGTGTCTCTCTCTCTCAATCCCATGTGTTGATTATAACAGTGTCTCTCTCTCTCAATCCCATGTGTTGATTATAACAGTGTCTCTCTCTCTCTCTCTCAATCCCATGTGTTGATTATAACAGTGTCTCTCTCTCTCTCTCAATCCCATGTGTTGATTATGACAGTGTCTCTCTCTCTCTCTCTCTCTCTCAATCCCATGTGTTGATTATAACAGTGTCTCTCTCTCTCTCCCTCTCAATCCCATGTGTTGATTATAACAGTGTCTCTCTCTCCCTCTCAATCCCATGTGTTGATTATAACAGTGTCTCTCTCTCTCTCTCAATCCCATGTGTTGATTATAACAGTGTCTCTCTCTCTCTCTCAATCCAATGTGTTGATTATAACAGTGTCTCTCTCTCTCAATCCCATGTGTTGATTATAACAGTGTCTCTCTCTCTCTCTCTCAATCCCATGTGTTGATTATAACAGTGTCTCTCTCTCTCTCTCAATCCCATGTGTTGATTATAACAGTGTCTCTCTCTCTCTCTCTCAATCCCATGTGTTGATTATAACAGTGTCTCTCTATCTCTCTCTCTCAATCCCATGTGTTGATTATAACAGTGTCTCTCTCTCTCTCTCTCTCAATCCCATGTGTTGATTATAACAGTGTCTCTCTCTCTCTCTCTCAATCCCATGTGTTGATTATAACAGTGTCTCTCTCTCTCTCTCTCTCAATCCCATGTGTTGATTATAACAGTGTGTCTCTCTCTCTCTCTCTCTCTCAATCCCATGTGTTGATTATAACAGTGTCTCTCTCTCTCTCTCTCAATCCCATGTGTTGATTATAACAGTGTCTCTCTCTCTCTCTCTCAATCCCATGTGTTGATTATAACAGTGTCTCTCTCTCTCTCAATCCCATGTGTTGATTATAACAGTGTCTCTCTCTCTCTCTCAATCCCATGTGTTGATTATAACAGTGTCTCTCTCTCTCTCTCTCTCAATCCCATGTGTTGATTATAACAGTGTCTCTCTCTCTCTCAATCCCATGTGTTGATTATAACAGTGTCTCTCTCTCTCTCTCTCTCTCTCAATCCCATGTGTTGATTATAACAGTGTCTCTCTCTCTCTCTCTCAATCCCATGTGTTGATTATAACAGTGTCTCTCTCTCTCTCCCTCTCAATCCCATGTGTTGATTATAACAGTGTCTCTCTCTCTCTCTCTCTCAATCCCATGTGTTGATTATAACAGTGTCTCTCTCTCTCTCTCTCAATCCCATGTGTTGATTATAACAGTGTCTCTCTCTCTCTCTCTCTCAATCCCATGTGTTGATTATAACAGTGTCTCTCTCTCTCTCAATCCCATGTGTTGATTATAACAGTGTCTCTCTCTCTCTCTCTCTCAATCCCATGTGTTGATTATAACAGTGTCTCTCTCTCTCTCCCTCTCAATCCCATGTGTTGATTATAACAGTGTCTCTCTCTCTCTCTCTCAATCCCATGTGTTGATTATAACAGTGTCTCTCTCTCTCTCTCAATCCCATGTGTTGATTATAACAGTGTCTCTCTCTCTCAATCCCATGTGTTGATTATAACAGTGTCTCTCTCTCTCTCTCTCTCAATCCCATGTGTTGATTATAACAGTGTCTCTCTCTCTCTCTCTCAATCCCATGTGTTGATAAAAACAGTGTCCCTCTCTCTCTCTCAATCCCATGTGTTGATTATAACAGTGTCTCTCTCTCTCTCAATCCCATGTGTTGATTATAACAGTCTCTCTCTCTCTCTCTCTCTCTCTCAATCCCATGTGTTGATTATAACAGTGTCTCTCTCTCTCAATCCCATGTGTTGATTATAACAGTCTCTCTCTCTCTCTCTCAATCCCATGTGTTGATTATAACAGTGTCTCTCTCTCTCTCTCAATCCCATGTGTTGATTATAACAGTGTCTCTCTCTCTCTCTCTCTCAATCCCATGTGTTGATTATAACAGTGTCTCTCTCTCTCTCTCAATCCCATGTGTTGATTATAACAGTGTCTCTCTCTCTCTCTCTCTCAATCCCATGTGTTGATTATAACAGTGTCTCTCTCTCTCTCTCTCAATCCCATGTGTTGATTATAACAGTGTCTCTCTCTCTCTCAATCCCATGTGTTGATTATAACAGTGTCTCTCTCTCTCTCTCTCTCAATCCCATGTGTTGATTATAACAGTGTCTCTCTCTCTCTCTCTCAATCCCATGTGTTGATTATAACAGTGTCTCTCTCTCTCTCTCAATCCCATGTGTTGATTATAACAGTGTCTCTCTCTCTCTCTCTCTCAATCCCATGTGTTGATTATAACAGTGTCTCTCTCTCTCTCTCTCAATCCCATGTGTTGATTATAACAGTGTCTCTCTCTCTCTCAATCCCATGTGTTGATTATAACAGTGTCTCTCTCTCTCTCTCTCAATCCCATGTGTTGATTATAACAGTGTCTCTCTCTCTCTCTCAATCCCATGTGTTGATTATAACAGTGTCTCTCTCTCTCTCTCTCAATCCCATGTGTTGATTATAACAGTGTCTCTCTCTCTCTCTCTCTCTCAATCCCATGTGTTGATTATAACAGTGTCTCTCTCTCTCTCTCAATCCCATGTGTTGATTATAACAGTGTCTCTCTCTCTCTCTCAATCCCATGTGTTGATTATAACAGTGTCTCTCTCTCTCTCTCTCTCTCAATCCCATGTGTTGATTATAACAGTGTCTCTCTCTCTCTCTCTCAATCCCATGTGTTGATTATAACAGTGTCTCTCTCTCTCAATCCCATGTGTTGATTATAACAGTGTCTCTCTCTCTCTCTCTCAATCCCATGTGTTGATTATAACAGTGTCTCTCTCTCTCTCAATCCCATGTGTTGATTATAACAGTGTCTCTCTCTCTCAATCCCATGTGTTGATTATAACAGTGTCTCTCTCTCTCTCTCAATCCCATGTGTTGATTATAACAGTGTCTCTCTCTCTCTCAATCCCATGTGTTGATTATAACAGTGTCTCTCTCTCTCTCAATCCCATGTGTTGATTATAACAGTGTCTCTCTCTCTCTCTCTCAATCCCATGTGTTGATTATAATAGTGTCTCTCTCTCTCTCTCTCTCTCAATCCCATGTGTTGATTATAACAGTGTCTCTCTCTCTCTCTCTCAATCCCATGTGTTGATTATAACAGTCTCTCTCTCTCTCTCTCTCTCTCTCTCAATCCCATGTGTTGATTATAACAGTGTCTCTCTCTCTCTCAATCCCATGTGTTGATTATAACAGTGTCTCTCTCTCTCTCTCAATCCCATGTGTTGATTATAACAGTGTCTCTCTCTCTCTCTCAATCCAATGTGTTGATTATAACAGTGTCTCTCTCTCTCTCAATCCCATGTGTTGATTATAACAGTGTCTCTCTCTCTCTCTCAATCCCATGTGTTGATTATAACAGTGTCTCTCTCTCTCTCAATCCCATGTGTTGATTATAACAGTGTCTCTCTCTCTCTCAATCCCATGTGTTGATTATAACAGTGTCTCTCTCTCTCAATCCCATGTGTTGATTATAACAGTGTCTCTCTCTCTCTCAATCCCATGTGTTGATTATAACAGAGTCTCTCTCTCTCTCTCTCAATCCCATGTGTTGATTATAACAGTGTCTCTCTCTCTCTCAATCCCATGTGTTGATTATAACAGTGTCTCTCTCTCTCTCTCTCTCTCAATCCCATGTGTTGATTATAACAGTGTCTCTCTCTCTCAATCCCATGTGTTGATTATAACAGTGTCTCTCTCTCTCTCTCAATCCCATGTGTTGATTATAACAGTGTCTCTCTCTCTCTCTCTCTCTCTCAATCCCATGTGTTGATTATAACAGTGTCTCTCTCTCTCTCTCAATCCCATGTGTTGATTATAACAGTGTCTCTCTCTCTCTCTCTCTCTCTCAATCCCATGTGTTGATTATAACAGTGTCTCTCTCTCTCTCTCTCAATCCCATGTGTTGATTATAACAGTGTCTCTCTCTCTCTCTCAATCCCATGTGTTGATTATAACAGTGTCTCTCTCTCTCTCTCAATCCCATGTGTTGATTATAGCAGTGTCTCTCTCTCTCTCTCAGTTCAATGTGTCCATCTGTCGTTCTGCTGTTACTATTTTGACCTACCTGACGATGTAGGCGATGATTAAGATGATGAGCACAGCTAACACTGCTCCCATTAGCCCGTACATCCCTCGCTCTCTGGTACCTGTAGAATATATCACCCATGAAAGTCGATGACCAGTTTGTGTGCAGATTAACCAGCAGAAATTATAGGCACCAATTGGAGAACAAGAATGAAGCCATCACAGAGAGCTGGACAAAATGGAGGTCAGGGTCGGAGGTGAGGGAGTGGTGGTAGTGTGGGAGGGGAAAATGTAGGAGTCGAGGTGAAATTTCAGAGTTGGGAGTCAATTGGTTAAAAATTGAAGAGCGATGAAGGATTGTCCCATGGCAGAGCCACAGGACAGGTTGAGAAGGCTGTTAAAAAAGCATCTGGGACCCTGGGCTTTATTAATAGAGGCACAGAGTCCAAAAGCAAGGAAGTGATGCTAAACCCTTTATAAAACACTGGGTTAGACCTCAGCTGGAGTATTGGGTCCAGTTCTGGGCCCCGCTCTTTAGGAAAGATGTGAAGGCCTGAGAGAGGGTGCAGAGGAGATTTACCAGAATGGTCCCAGGGATGAGGGACCTCAGTGATGTGGAGAGACTGGAGAATCTGGGGTCGTTCCCCTCAGAGCAGAGAAGGTTAAGGGGGAGATTTAATCGAGGGGTTCAAAATCATGAAGGGGTTTTGAGAGAGTAAATAAGGAGAGACTGTTTCCAGTGGGCAGGAGGGTCGGTGAGCAGAGGACACGGATTTAAGGCGATCGGGGAAAGAGCCAGAGGGGGGGAGATGAGGAGAATGTTTTTTTACGCAGCGAGTTGTTCTGATCTGGAATTCACTGCCTGAAAGGGAGCAGATTCAATAATAACTTTCAAAAGGGGAATCGGAGAAATAATCAAAGGGGAAAAATTTACAGGGATACGGGGAAAGAGCAAGGGGGAGTGGGACTGATTGGACAGATCTTTCAAAGAGCTGGCACAGGCCACGATGGGCAGAACAGCCTCCTTCTGTGCTGTATGATTCAGTGAAGATCTCGTGCTGAAAGGGTTAACTTACGAGGACAGGTTGCACAGACCGGGCTTGTATTCCCCTCGAGTATCGAAGATTGAGGGGGGGAATCTAATCGAGGGGTTTAAGGTGATTAAAGGAGGGGAGATAGAGAGAAACTATTTCCTCTGGTGCGGGGGAGAGTCCAGAACAAGGGGGCAGAACCTTAAAATTAGAGCCAGGCCGTTCAGGGGGTGACGTCGGGGAGCAATTCTCCGCACAAAGTGGGAGTGGGAATCTGGAACTCTCTCCCCCCCCCAAAAAGCAGTGGACTCTGGGGGTCAATGGGAGCTTTCAAAACTGAGGGGGTCGCAGGGGCCAAGCGAAAAGCCAGACCGGCGGAGAAATTGAACAAGCTTACGGTTCGGAGTTTTCTTGAAGCAGATCGTGCCGTTGAAACAGCATCCGTTTTCCTCGCACAGGGTCTTGTTGATGTTGCCCTCAACGTCAGTGCAGACGGGAGAGGTTTTAGCATCGCCACACACTGGAAGGCACAGGAAGATCCCATCAATGAGAATTCGTCGCCTCCCCCCTCAGTGTCACCTGAGCCAGGCTCATAATCTGATAAGCCGTCTCCATCATCATACGCACCAGCATTAGGTAATCGCACACTCATCACTGGTGGTGTTATTGCTCGGGATTGGGACACTTAACAACAATCAAACACTCCCAGGGTCAGGTACTGGGTTAGATACAGAGTAAAGCTCCCTCTACACTGTCCCATCAAACACTCCCAGGGTCAGGTACAGGGTTAGATACAGAGTAAAGCTCCCTCTACACTGTCCCATCAAACACTCCCAGGGTCAGGTACAGGGTTAGATACAGAGTAAAGCTCCCTCTACACTGTCCCATCAAACACTCCCAGGGCAGGTACAGGGTTAGATACAGAGTAAAGCTCCCTCTACACTGTCCCATCAAACACTCCCAGGGACAGGTACAGGGTTAGATACAGAGTAAAGCTCCCTCTACACTGTCCCATCAAACACTCCCAGGGCAGGTACAGGGTTAGATACAGAGTAAAGCTCCCTCTGCACTGTCCCATCAAACACTCCCAGGGACAGGTACAGGGTTAGATACAGAGTAAAGCTCCCTCTACACTGTCCCATCAAACACTCCCAGGGCAGGTACAGGGTTAGATACAGAGTAAAACTCCCTCTACACTGTCCCATCAAACACTCCCAGGGCAGGTACAGGGTTAGATACAGAGTAAAGCTCCCTCTACACTGTCCCGTCAAACACTCCCAGGGTCAGGTACAGGGTTAGATACAGAGTAAAGCTCCCTCTACACTGTCCCATCAAACACTCCCAGGGCAGGTACAGGGTAAGATACAGAGTAAAGCTCCCTCTACACTGTCCCATCAAACACTCCCAGGGCAGGTACAGGGTTAGATACAGAGTAAAGCTCCCTCTACACTGTCCCGTCAAACACTCCCAGGGCAGGTACAGGGTTAGATACAGAGTAAAGCTCCCTCTACACTGTCCCGTCAAACACTCCCAGGGCAGGTACTGGGTTAGATACAGAGTAAAGCTCCCTCTAAACTGTCCCATCAAACACTCCCAGGGGCAGGTACTGGGTTAGATACAGAGTAAAGCTCCCTCTACACTGTCCCATCAAACACTCCCAGGGACAGGTACAGGGTTAGATACAGAGTAAAGCTCCCTCTACACTGTCCCATCAAACACTCCCAGGGCAGGTACAGGGTTAGATACAGAGTAAAGCTCCCTCTACACTGTCCCATCAAACACTCCCAGGGTCAGGTACAGGGTTAGATACAGAGTAAAGCTCCCTCTACATTGTCCCGTCAAACACTCCCAGGACAGGTACAGGGTTAGATACAGAGTAAAGCTCCCTCTACACCGTCCCATCAAACACTCCCAGGGCAGGTACAGGGTTAGATACAGAGTAAAGCTCCCTCTACACTGTCCCATCAAACACTCCCGGGGGCAGGTACAGGGTTAGATACAGAGTAAAGCTCCCTCGACACTGTCCCGTCAAACACTCCCAGGGTCAGGTACAGGGTTAGATACAGAGTAAAGCTCCCTCTACACTGTCCCATCAAACACTCCCAGGGCAGGTACAGGGTTAGATACAGAGTAAAGCTCCCTCTACACTGTCCCATCAAACACTCCCAGGGCAGGTACAGGGTTAGATACAGAGTAAAGCTCCCTCTACACTGTCCCATCAAACACTCCCAGGGCAGGTACAGGGTTAGATACAGAGTAAAGCTCCCTCTACACTGTCCCATCAAACACTCCCGGGGGCAGGTACAGGGTTAGATACAGAGTAAAGCTCCCTCGACACTGTCCCGTCAAACACTCCCAGGGTCAGGTACAGGGTTAGATACAGAGTAAAGCTCCCTCTACACTGTCCCATCAAACACTCCCAGGACAGGTACAGGGTTAGATACAGAGTAAAGCTCCCTCTACACTGTCCCATCAAACACTCCCAGGGTCAGGTACAGGGTTAGATACAGAGTAAAGCTCCCTCGACACTGTCCCATCAAACACTCCCAGGGCAGGTACAGACCCAAGGCTGCAGTTTTGCACTCTCTTAGCGGTAATAATTTGATTCCGTTGTTTCAAAAGTGGCTCTGACGGAGAGACTCCCTCTTTAAAAGAGGCACCCATAGAACGTAGGAAAAGGAGGAGGCCATTCAGCCACTCGAGCCCATACCGCCATCAAATCGCACATGGTTGATCTGTATCTCAACTCCATCTGCAGCCTTGGTTCCGTAACCCTTAATAACCTTCCCGAGGGAATCAATGCCTGTCTTAACAGCTGCAATTATCCTCATGCCTCAGCTGCCATTTGGGTGGAGAGAGTTCCAGATTTGGACGAGCCTTTGCGTGGAAAAAGTGCCTTCTGACTTCACCCCCTGAACGGCCTGGCTCTAATTTTGAGGTTCTGCCCCTCTTGTCCTGGACTCTCCCCCACCAGAGGAAATAGTTTCTCTCCATCAACCCTATCAAATCCTTCTGGCATATTAAACACCTCGATTAGATCTGTGCAACCTCTCCGCGTAATTTAACCCTTTGAGCCCCGGTATCCTTCTGGTGAATCTGCGTTTGCCCCTCCCCCACTCCGAGGCCAATCTATCCTTCCTCAGGTGCGGTGCCCAGAACCGAACATGATATGTCCAGATGGGGTCTGACCACAGCTCTGTACAACTACATTACACAGAGCGGACAGCACAGAAACAGGCCATTCGGCCCAACTGGTCTATCCCGGTGTTTACGCTCCACACGGGCCTCCTCCCTCCCTACTCCATCGCACCCTCTCACCCTATCCTTCTATCCCTTTCTGCCTCATGTGTTTATCCAGCTTCCCCTTAAATCCATCCACACTATTCACCTCAACTACTCCTTGTGGGAGCGAGTTCCACATTCTCACCACTCTCTGGGGAAAGAAGTTTCTCCTGAATTCCCGATTGGATTTATTACTGACTCTCTTATATTTATGGCCCCCTGGTTCTGGTCTCCCCCCACAAGTGGAAATATCTTCTCTACGTCTACCCTATCGAACCCTTTCATAATCTTAAAGACCTCGATCAGGTCACCCCTCAGTCTTCTCTTTTCTAGAGAAAAGAGCCCCAGTCTGTTCAGTCTTTCCTGATGGTTATAAACCTCTCAGTTCTGATATCATCCCAGTAAATCTTTCTGCACCTTCTCCAGTGCCTCTATATCCTTTATAAAATATGGAGACCAGAACTGTTCACAGTGCTCCAAGTGTGGTCTAACCAAGGTATATGGAGACCAGAACTGTGCACAGTGCTCCAAGTGTGGTCTAACCAAGGTATATGGAGACCAGAACTGTGCACAGTGCTCCAAGTGTGGTCTAACCAAGGTATATGGAGACCAGAACTGTGCACAGTGCTCCAAGTGTGGTCTAACCAAGGTATATGGAGACCAGAACTGTGCATAGTGCTCCAAGTGTGGTCTAACCAAGGTATATGGAGACCAGAACTGTGCACAGTGCTCCAAGTGTGGTCTAACCAAGGTACATGGAGACCAGAACTGTGCACAGTGCTCCAAGTGTGGTTTAACCAAGGTATATGGGGATCAGAACTGTGCACAGTGCTCCAAGTGTGGTCTAACCAAGGTATATGGAGACCAGAACTGTGCACAGTGCTCCAAGTGTGGTCTAACCAAGGTATATGGAGACCAGAACTGTGCACAGTGCTCCAAGTGTGGTCTAACCAAGGTATATGGAGACCAGAACTGTGCACAGTGCTCCAAGTGTGGTCTAACCAAGGTATATGGAGACCAGAACTGTGCACAGTGCTCCAAGTGTGGTCTAACCAAGGTATATGGAGACCAGAACTGTGCATAGTGCTCCAAGTGTGGTCTAACCAAGGTATATGGAGACCAGAACTGTGCACAGTGCTCCAAGTGTGGTCTAACCAAGGTATATGGGGATCAGAACTGTGCACAGTGCTCCAAGTGTGGTCTAACCAAGGTATATGGAGACCAGAACTGTGCACAGTGCTCCAAGTGTGGTCTAACCAAGCTATATGGAGACCAGAACTGTGCACAGTGCTCCAAGTGTGGTCTAACCAAGGTATATGGAGACCAGAACTGTGCACAGTGCTCCAAGTGTGGTCCAACCAAGGTATATGGAGACCAGAACTGTGCACAGTGCTCCAAGTGTGGTCTAACCAAGGTATATGGAGACCAGAACTGTGCACAGTGCTCCCAGTGTGGTCTAACCAAGGTATAGGAGACCAGAACTGTGCACAGTGCTCCCAGTGTGGTCTAACCAAGGTATATGGAGACCAGAACTGTGCACAGTGCTCCCAATGTGGTCTAACCAAGGTTCTATACCAGTTTAACATAACTTCTCTGCTTTTCAATTCTATCTCTCTAGAAATGAACCCCAGTGCTTGATTTGCCTTTTTTACGGCCTTATTAACCTGCGTCGTTACTTTGAGTGATTTGTGTATCTGTACCCCCAGATCCCTCTGCTCCTCTCCCCCATTTAGACTCTGATTATCCAATCAGTATGAGGCCTCCTTATTCATCCGACTAAAATGTACCGTCTCACACTGATCTAGACTGAAATTTATTGACGAGAATTGAACTCGGATTGATTTTTCACCCTCCCCAACACAGGGGCACGAGAATTGCTGTTCTGGGCCTTTGGACATGATCAGTTAACACCGCACAGGACCTGCTCCTCAGGAAAGGAACTTTCTGTCAAAAACATGTCTCATTCCGAACCTACGACCGAGTTCGGAGGTAATTAATTCTGAGTGGGTTGCTCCAGTTCCCATCTCCTGGCGAGTCAGACACTGTTTGCAGTTTTGTAAAGAGCTGAGGTTTTTTTCCGACTCACTCAGGGGTCTGAAGTAATCCTCAAAGTAGCTTCTTCCATCCGAATCTTTGAACCAATCAGAGAACATCATTAATGCCCATCTGTGTCAAAGGGTGAAAGTGTCAAAGGTCGCACGGTGGTAAAATCCCAACCATCGATGCATGGAATCCCAATGGATCAAACCCCTTCCCATTCACTCCCACTGTACACAATCCCAATGGACCAAACCCCTTCACATTCACTCCCATTGCACACAATCCCAATGGTCCAAACCCCTTCCCATTCACTCCCACTGGACACAATCCCAATGGACCAAACCCCTTCCCATTCACTCCCACTGTACACAATCCCAATGGATCAAACCCCTTCCCATTCACTCCCATTGTACACAATCCCAATGGACCAAACCCCTTCCCATTCACTCCCACTGTACACAATCCCAATGGATCAAACCCCTTCCCATTCACTCCCACTGTACACAATCCCAATGGACCAAACCCCTTCCCATTCACTCCCATTGTACACAATCCCAATGGTCCAAACCCCTTCCCATTCACTCCCACTGTACACAATCCCAATGGACCAAACCCCTTCCCATTCACTCCCACTGTACACAATCCCAATGGACCAAACCCCTTCCCATTCACTCCCATTGTACACAATCCCAATGGACCAAACCCCTTCCCATTCACTCCCACTGTACACAATCCCAATGGACCAAACCCCTTCACATTCACTCCCACTGTACACAATCCCAATGGACCAAACCCCTTCCCATTCACTCCCATTGTACACAATCCCAATGGACCAAACCCCTTCCCATTCACTCCCACTGTACACAATCCCAATGGACCAAACCCCTTCCCATTCACTCCCACTGTACACAATCCCAATGGACCAAACCCCTTCCCATTCACTCCCACTGTAAACAATCCCAATGGACCAAACCCCTTCCCATTCACTCCCACTGTACACAATCCCAATGGAACAAACCCCTTCCCATTCACTCCCATTGTACACAATCCCAATGGACTAAACCCCTTCCCATTCACTCCCATTGTACACAATCCCAATGGACCAAACCCCTTCCCATTCACTCCCACTGTACACAATCCCAATGGACCAAACCCCTTCCCATTCACTCCCACTGTACACAATCCCAATGGACCAAACCCCTTCCCATTCACTCCCACTGTACACAATCCCAATGGACCAAACCCCTTCCCATTCACTCCCACTGTACACAATCCCAATGGACCAAACCCCTTCCTATTCACTCCCACTGTACACAATCCCAATGGACCAAACCCCTTCCCATTCACTCCCACTGTACACAATCCCAATGGACCAAACCCCTTCCCATTCACTCCCATTGTACACAATCCCAATGGTCCAAACCCCTTCCCATTCACTCCCACTGTACACAATCCCAATGGATCAAACCCCTTCCCATTCACTCCCACTGTACACAATCCCAATGGACCAAACCCCTTCCCATTCACTCCCACTGTACACAATCCCAATGGACCAAACCCCTTCCCATTCACTCCCATTGTACACAATCCCAATGGACCAAACCCCTTCCCATTCACTCCCACTGTACACAATCCCAATGGACCAAACCCCTTCCCATTCACTCCCATTGTACACAATCCCAATGGACCAAACCCCTTCCCATTCACTCCCACTGTACACAATCCCAATGGACCAAACCCCTTCCCTTTCACTCCCATTGTACACAATCCCAATGGACCAAACCCCTTCCCATTCACTCCCACTGTACACAATCCCAATGGATCAAACCCCTTCCCATTCACTCCCATTGTACACAATCCCAATGGACCAAACCCCTTCCCATTCACTCCCATTGTACACAATCCCAATGGACCAAACCCCTTCCCATTCACTCCCGCTGTACACAATCCCAATGGACCAAACCCCTTCCGATTCACTCCCATTGTACACAATCCCAATGGACCAAACCCCTTCCCATTCACTCCCATTGTACACAATCCCAATGGATCAAACCCCTTCCCATTCACTCCCACTGTACACAATCCCAATGGACCAAACCCCTTCCCATTCACTCCCACTGTACACAATCCCAATGGACCAAACCCCTTCCCATTCACTCCCATTGTACACAATCCCAATGGACCAAACCCCTTCCCATTCACTCCCATTGTACACAATCCCAATGGACCAAACCCCTTCCCATTCACTCCCATTGTACACAATCCCAATGGACCAAACCCCTTCCCATTCACTCCCATTGTACACAATCCCAATGGACCAAACCCCTTCCCATTCACTCCCACTGTACACAATCCCAATGGACCAAACCCCTTCCCATTCACTCCCACTGGACACAATCCCAATGGACCAAACCCCTTCCCATTCACTCCCACTGTACACAATCCCAATGGACCAAACCCCTTCCCATTCACTCCCACTGTACACAATCCCAATGGACCAAACCCCTTCCCATTCACTCCCATTGTACACAATCCCAATGGACCAAACCCCTTCCCATTCACTCCCACTGGACACAATCCCAATGGATCAAACCCCTTCTCATTCACTCCCACTGTACACAATCCCAATGGACCAAACCCCTTCCCATTCACTCCCATTGTACACAATCCCAATGGACCAAACCCCTTCCCATTCACTCCCACTGTACACAATCCCAATGGACCAAACCCCTTCCCATTCACTCCCACTGGACACAATCCCAATGGACCAAACCCCTTCCCATTCACTCCCATTGTACACAATCCCAATGGACCAAACCCCTTCCCATTCACTCCCACTGTACACAATCCCAATGGACCAAACCCCTTGCCATTCACTCCCACTGTACACAATCCCAATGGACCAAACCCCTTCCCATTCACTCCCACTGTACACAATCCCAATGGACCAAACCCCTTCCCATTCACTCCCACTGTACACAATCCCAATGGACCAAACCCCTTCCCATTCACTCCCACTGTACACAATCCCAATGGAACAAACCCCTTCCCATTCACTCCCATTGTACACAATCCCAATGGACCAAACCCCTTCCCATTCACTCCCATTGTACACAATCCCAATGGACCAAACCCCTTCCCATTCACTCCCACTGTACACAATCCCAATGGACCAAACCCCTTCCCATTCACTCCCATTGTACACAATCCCAATGGACCAAACCCCTTCCCATTCACTCCCATTGTACACAATCCCAATGGACCAAACCCCTTCACATTCACTCCCATTGTACACAATCCCAATGGTCCAAACCCCTTCCCATTCACTCCCACTGGACACAATCCCAATGGACCAAACCCCTTCCCATTCACTCCCACTGTACACAATCCCAATGGATCAAACCCCTTCCCATTCACTCCCATTGTACACAATCCCAATGGACCAAACCCCTTCCCATTCACTCCCATTGTACACAATCCCAATGGACCAAACCCCTTCCCATTCACTCCCATTGTACACAATCCCAATGGACCAAACCCCTTCACATTCACTCCCATTGTACACAATCCCAATGGTCCAAACCCCTTCCCATTCACTCCCACTGGACACAATCCCAATGGACCAAACCCCTTCCCATTCACTCCCACTGTACACAATCCCAATGGATCAAACCCCTTCCCATTCACTCCCATTGTACACAATCCCAATGGACCAAACCCCTTCCCATTCACTCCCACTGTACACAATCCCAATGGATCAAACCCCTTCCCATTCACTCCCACTGTACACAATCCCAATGGACCAAACCCCTTCCCATTCACTCCCATTGTACACAATCCCAATGGTCCAAACCCCTTCCCATTCACTCCCACTGTACACAATCCCAATGGACCAAACCCCTTCCCATTCACTCCCACTGTACACAATCCCAATGGACCAAACCCCTTCCCATTCACTCCCATTGTACACAATCCCAATGGACCAAACCCCTTCCCATTCACTCCCACTGTACACAATCCCAATGGACCAAACCCCTTCACATTCACTCCCACTGTACACAATCCCAATGGACCAAACCCCTTCCCATTCACTCCCATTGTACACAATCCCAATGGACCAAACCCCTTCCCATTCACTCCCACTGTACACAATCCCAATGGACCAAACCCCTTCCCATTCACTCCCACTGTACACAATCCCAATGGACCAAACCCCTTCCCATTCACTCCCACTGTAAACAATCCCAATGGACCAAACCCCTTCCCATTCACTCCCACTGTACACAATCCCAATGGAACAAACCCCTTCCCATTCACTCCCATTGTACACAATCCCAATGGACTAAACCCCTTCCCATTCACTCCCATTGTACACAATCCCAATGGACCAAACCCCTTCCCATTCACTCCCACTGTACACAATCCCAATGGACCAAACCCCTTCCCATTCACTCCCACTGTACACAATCCCAATGGACCAAACCCCTTCCCATTCACTCCCACTGTACACAATCCCAATGGACCAAACCCCTTCCCATTCACTCCCACTGTACACAATCCCAATGGACCAAACCCCTTCCTATTCACTCCCACTGTACACAATCCCAATGGACCAAACCCCTTCCCATTCACTCCCACTGTACACAATCCCAATGGACCAAACCCCTTCCCATTCACTCCCATTGCACACAATCCCAATGGTCCAAACCCCTTCCCATTCACTCCCACTGTACACAATCCCAATGGATCAAACCCCTTCCCATTCACTCCCACTGTACACAATCCCAATGGACCAAACCCCTTCCCATTCACTCCCACTGTACACAATCCCAATGGACCAAACCCCTTCCCATTCACTCCCATTGTACACAATCCCAATGGACCAAACCCCTTCCCATTCACTCCCACTGTACACAATCCCAATGGACCAAACCCCTTCCCATTCACTCCCATTGTACACAATCCCAATGGACCAAACCCCTTCCCATTCACTCCCACTGTATACAATCCCAATGGACCAAACCCCTTCCCTTTCACTCCCATTGTACACAATCCCAATGGACCAAACCCCTTCCCATTCACTCCCACTGTACACAATCCCAATGGATCAAACCCCTTCCCATTCACTCCCATTGTACACAATCCCAATGGACCAAACCCCTTCCCATTCACTCCCATTGTACACAATCCCAATGGACCAAACCCCTTCCCATTCACTCCCGCTGTACACAATCCCAATGGACCAAACCCCTTCCGATTCACTCCCATTGTACACAATCCCAATGGACCAAACCCCTTCCCATTCACTCCCATTGTACACAATCCCAATGGATCAAACCCCTTCCCATTCACTCCCACTGTACACAATCCCAATGGACCAAACCCCTTCCCATTCACTCCCACTGTACACAATCCCAATGGACCAAACCCCTTCCCATTCACTCCCATTGTACACAATCCCAATGGACCAAACCCCTTCCCATTCACTCCCATTGTACACAATCCCAATGGACCAAACCCCTTCCCATTCACTCCCATTGTACACAATCCCAATGGACCAAACCCCTTCCCATTCACTCCCATTGTACACAATCCCAATGGACCAAACCCCTTCCCATTCACTCCCACTGTACACAATCCCAATGGACCAAACCCCTTCCCATTCACTCCCACTGGACACAATCCCAATGGACCAAACCCCTTCCCATTCACTCCCACTGTACACAATCCCAATGGACCAAACCCCTTCCCATTCACTCCCACTGTACACAATCCCAATGGACCAAACCCCTTCCCATTCACTCCCATTGTACACAATCCCAATGGACCAAACCCCTTCCCATTCACTCCCACTGGACACAATCCCAATGGATCAAACCCCTTCTCATTCACTCCCACTGTACACAATCCCAATGGACCAAACCCCTTCCCATTCACTCCCATTGTACACAATCCCAATGGACCAAACCCCTTCCCATTCACTCCCACTGTACACAATCCCAATGGACCAAACCCCTTCCCATTCACTCCCACTGGACACAATCCCAATGGACCAAACCCCTTCCCATTCACTCCCATTGTACACAATCCCAATGGACCAAACCCCTTCCCATTCACTCCCACTGTACACAATCCCAATGGACCAAACCCCTTGCCATTCACTCCCACTGTACACAATCCCAATGGACCAAACCCCTTCCCATTCACTCCCACTGTACACAATCCCAATGGACCAAACCCCTTCCCATTCACTCCCACTGTACACAATCCCAATGGACCAAACCCCTTCCCATTCACTCCCACTGTACACAATCCCAATGGAACAAACCCCTTCCCATTCACTCCCATTGTACACAATCCCAATGGACCAAACCCCTTCCCATTCACTCCCATTGTACACAATCCCAATGGACCAAACCCCTTCCCATTCACTCCCACTGTACACAATCCCAATGGACCAAACCCCTTCCCATTCACTCCCATTGTACACAATCCCAATGGACCAAACCCCTTCCCATTCACTCCCATTGTACACAATCCCAATGGACCAAACCCCTTCACATTCACTCCCATTGTACACAATCCCAATGGTCCAAACCCCTTCCCATTCACTCCCACTGGACACAATCCCAATGGACCAAACCCCTTCCCATTCACTCCCACTGTACACAATCCCAATGGACCAAACCCCTTCCCATTCACTCCCACTGTACACAATCCCAATGGACCAAACCCCTTCCCATTCACTCCCACTGTACACAATCCCAATGGACCAAACCCCTTCCCATTCACTCCCATTGTACACAATCCCAATGGACCAAACCCCTTCCCATTCACTCCCACTGTACACAATCCCAATGGACCAAACCCCTTCACATTCACTCCCACTGTACACAATCCCAATGGATCAAACCCCTTCCCATTCACTCCCCTGTACACAATCCCAATGGACCAAACCCCTTCCCATTCACTCCCACTGTACAAAATCCCAATGGGCCAAACCCCTTCCCATTCACTCCCATTGTACACAATCCCAATGGACCAAACCCCTTCCCATTCACTCCCACTGTACACAATCCCAATGGAACAAACCCCTTCCCATTCACTCCCATTGTACACAATCCCAATGGATCAAATCCCTTCCCCAATCACTCCCATTGTACACAATCCCAATGGACCAAAACCCTTCCCATTCACTCCCATTGTACACAATCCCAATGGACCAAACCCCTTCCCATTCACTCCCATTGTACACAATCCCAATGGACCAAACCCCTTCCCATTCACTCCCACTGTACACAATCCCAATGGACCAAACCCCTTCCCATTCACTCCCACTGTGCACAATCCCAATGGACCAAACTCCTTCCCATTCACTCCCACTGTACACAATCCCAATGGACCAAACCCCTTCCCATTCACTCCCATTGTACACAATCCCAATGGACCAAACCCCTTCCCATTCACTCCCATTGTACACAATCCCAATGGACCAAACCCCTTCCCAATCACTCCCATTGTACACAATCCCAATGGACCAAACCCCTTGCCATTCACTCCCACTGTACACAATCCCAATGGACCAAACCCCTTCCCATTCACTCCCACTGTACACAATCCCAATGGACCAAACCCCTTCCCATTCACTCCCACTGTAAACAATCCCAATGGACCAAACCCCTTCCCATTCACTCCCACTGTACACAATCCCAATGGAACAAACCCCTTCCCATTCACTCCCATTGTACACAATCCCAATGGACCAAACCCCTTCCCATTCACTCCCATTGTACACAATCCCAATGGACCAAACCCCTTCCCATTCACTCCCACTGTACACAATCCCAATGGACCAAACCCCTTCCCATTCACTCCCACTGTACACAATCCCAATGGACCAAACCCCTTCCCATTCACTCCCACTGTACACAATCCCAATGGACCAAACCCCTTCCTATTCACTCCCACTGTACACAATCCCAATGGACCAAACCCCTTCCCATTCACTCCCACTGTACACAATCCCAATGGACCAAACCTCTTCCCATTCACTCCCATTGTACACAATCCCAATGGTCCAAACCCCTTCCCATTCACTCCCACTGTACACAATCCCAATGGATCAAACCCCTTCCCATTCACTCCCACTGTACACAATCCCAATGGACCAAACCCCTTCCCATTCACTCCCACTGTAAACAATCCCAATGGACCAAACCCCTTCCCATTCACTCCCACTGTACACAATCCCAATGGACCAAACCCCTTCCCATTCACTCCCACTGTGCACAATCCCAATGGACCAAACCCCTTCCCATTCACTCCCACTGTACACAATCCCAATGGACCAAACCCCTTCCCATTCACTCCCACTGTACACAATCCCAATGGATCAAACCCCTTCCCATTCACTCCCACTGTACACAATCCCAATGGATCAAACCCCTTCCCATTCACTCCCACTGTACACAATCCCAATGGACCAAACCCCTTCCCATTCACTCCCATTGTACACAATCCCAATGGACCAAACCCCTTCCCATTCACTCTCGTGGAACAGTATTATAACTTGACGAAAATGCTCTCCGATTAACATAGAAGAAGCAATGAACATGTATTTCTATTGCCCCTTTCATGACCTCAGCACGTCCCATGGCGATTTCCAGCCAATGAAGTACTTTTTTGAGATGTGGTCAGTGTTGCAATGAATGAAAGACAACAATCAATTTGTGCACAGCAAGATCCCACAAACAGCAACGTGATAATGAGCAGAAGCTCTGTTTTTTTAGTGATGTTGGTTGAGGGATGAATACTGGCCATGGACATCGGGGAGAACTCCCCCTGCTCTTCTTCCAATAGTGGCCGAGATGCAGAGGGAGCTCTTTCTTTCTCTCTTTCTCTCTTTCTCTTTCTTTCTCTCCTTCTCTCTTTCTCACTTCCTCACATTCCCTCTTTCTCACTTCCTCACGTTCCCTCTTTCTCATCTTTTCCTTTTTATCAACCTTCTCTCTTTCTTTCTTACTTAATTTCTTGTTCAAATTCTCTCTTTCTTTCTCTAATTCTCACTTTCTCTCTTTCTTTCTCACTTTATTTCTTTCTCACATTCTCTCGTTCTTTCTCACTTTCTTTCTCTCTTTTTCACTTTCTCGCTTTCTCTTTCTCTCTCTCTCTTTTTCTTTCTTTCTCTCTTTTTCACTTTCTCTCTTTCTCTTTCTCTCTCTCTCTTTTTCTTTCTTTCTCTCTTTTTCACTTTCTCTCTTTTTCTCTCTCTTTTTCTTTCTTTCTCTCTCTTTCACTTTCCCTCTTTCTCTTTCTCTCTCTCTCTTTTTCTTTCTTTCTCTCTTTTTCACTTTCTCTCTTTCTCTTTCTCTCTCTTTCTTTCTTTCTCACTTTCTCTCTCTCTCTCACTCCTTCTCATCTTTGCCTCTCTTTCTTTCTCATCTTTCTCTCTTTTTATCTTGCTTTCTCATCTTTCTCTCTTTTTATCTTTCTTTCTCACCTATCTCTCTTTTTCTTTCTTTCTCACTTTCTCTCTCTCTTTGTTTCTCTCTCACTTTCTCTCGTTCCTTCTTTCCCACTTTCTCTCTCTTTGTTTCTCTCTCACTTTCTCTCGTTCCTTCTTTCCCACTTTCTCTCTTTCTCACTTTCTCATTTTCTCACTTTATTTCTTCCTCGCGTTCTCTTGTTCTTTCTCACTTTCTTTCTCTCTTTTTCACTTTCTCTCTTTCTTTCTCTCTCTCTCTTTTTCTTTCTCACTTTCTCTCTCTCACTTTCACTCCTTCTCATCTTTGCCTCTCTTTCTTTCTCATCTTTCTCTCTCTTTCTCATCTATCTCTCTTTTTCTTTCTTTCTCACTTTCTCTCTCTCTCTCTTTATTTCTCTCTCACTTTCTCTCGTTCCTTCTTTCCCACTTTCTCACTTTCTCTCTCTCTCTTTATTTCTCTCCCACTTTCTCTCGTTCCTTCTTTCCCACTTTCTCACTTTCTCTCTCTCTCTCTCTCTGTTTCTCTCTCACTTTCTCTCGTTCCTTCTTTCCCACTTTCTCACTTTCTCTCTCTCTCTCTCTCTGTTTCTCTCTCACTTTCTCTCGTTCCTTCTTTCCCACTTTCTCACTTTCTCTCTCTCTCTCTCTTTATTTCTCTCTCACTTTCTCTCGTTCCTTCTTTCCCACTTCCTCTCTTTCTCACTTTCTCTCCTTCTCACTTTCTCCCTTTCTTTCTCGTTCTCTTGCTTTCATTCATTGACATTTGAGAGGAGCAGAACAGAGCAGAGGGAGCATCCCATGTGATCCCTGGGATGGCAGGACTGACGTACGAGGAGAGATTGGGTCGACTCGGCCTGTATTCACTCGAGTTTAGAAGAATGAGAGGGGATCTCATCGAAACATATAAAATTCTAACAGGACTGGACAGACTAGATGCAGGGAGGATGTTCCCGATGGCTGGGGGAGTCCAGAACCAGGGGCCACAGTCTCAGGATACGGGGGGTGGGACATTTAGAACCGAGATGAGGAGAAATGTCTTCACTCAGAGGGTGGTGAACCTGTGGAATTCTCTACCACAGAAGGCAGTGGAGGTCAAGTCAAGAAGGAGCTGGATATATTTCTTAATGCTAAAGGGATCAAGGGATATGGGGAAAAAGCGGGAACAGGGGACTGAGTTAGACGATCAGCCATGATCATTTCGAATGGCGGAGCAGGCCCCGAGGGGCCGAATGGCCTCCTCTCGCTCCTGTTTTCGATGTTTCCAAGTTTCTAGCCATTCCTTCCATGGCGCGTCCCCCACACAAGGCAGTTGGAGGAACAATCACACGCCCTTGCGACGGAGAGGCGAGCTCTTCCCAACTTTGCGCCCGCACTGCGGCTTCTCGGCAGCGAGGGACGTCCTCCCCGCCCCCCCGACCGCCCCTCCCGTCGTGCCACCCAACGCCCGCCCCGGGGTGTCCAACACTTACCAGAAGGGCCCGCCTTGTACGCCAACAGGAAGAGCAGAAGGCTCGGGGCGTGGATTTGGCACATCCCACCGATTCCGTGGCACGGAGGGAGCTCCGTGCGCGACGACGGTCTGGGCTGCAAATGCTCCGCCTGTCGGCAACCGTGACCTTTAACCCCTCCGCGCCCTCCTCCCCCCCGCCCGCCCGCCCGCCCGCCCGCCCGCCCCCGCGCGCTATCCCCCCCAAACTCAGAAGGAGAGGGACAGAACTTCCAATGTCATTCAAGGAGCAAAGCGCGAAGATTGTGTCCCCCATTTGCTGGGGTGGCTTGGTTGCTAGGTGACCTCACAGTGTCCAGTCCAGAGGCCTCTTGTGGCATCACATGAGACCAATGGGTTGGGATTGGCTGATGGAACGGCAGACAGCCCTCCCTCCTTCCCCGGGCGAGGCCCAGAGACCATCGAATGGCTGCAAACTCAATGGGCGGCAATGGTTGATGCCCAGTTCCATTGAGCTCAAATCCAGGCCCAGACTGAGGGGCCGAAGGGTGGCTTTCTCTCCGAGCGGGGGGACTGGGAGGGAGCAGTGGGTCAGACACTGTCCCCTCACCCTCCTGGAATCTGGAGTCAGATCCACCCACACCAGAAGGGGTGTGAAGGCCGATTCACTATGAGGGACGCAGAGAGAAGTTAGCATGAGTCTGGGCCAATAGAGTAGAGGGAGCTCTATACTGGGGTCTCACAAAGGGGTAATGTAGAGGGAGCTCTATACTGGGGTCAGTGTGTGGGGGTAATGTAGAGGGAGCTCTATACTGGGGTCAGTGTGTGGGGTAATGTAGAGGGAGCTCTATACTGGGGTCAGTGTGTGGGGTAATGTAGAGGGAGCTCGATACTGGGGTCAGTGTGTGGGGTAATGTAGAGGGAGCTCTATACTGGGGACAGTGTGTGGGGGTAATGTAGAGGGAGCTCTATACTGGGGTCAGTGTGTGGGGTAATGTAGAGGGAGCTCTATACTGGGGTCAGTGTGTGGGGTAATGTAGAGGGAGCTCTATACTGGGGTCAGTGTGTGGGGGTAATGTAGAGGGAGCTCTATACTGGGGTCAGTGTGTGGGGGTAATGTAGAGGGAGCTCTATACTGGGGTCAGTGTGTGGGGTAATGTAGAGGGAGCTCTATACTGGGGTCAGTGTGTGGGGGTAATGTAGAGGGAGCTCTATACTGGGGTCAGTGAGTGGGGGTAATGTAGAGGGAGCTCTATACTGGGGTCAGTGTGTGGGGGTAATGTAGAGGGAGCTCTACACTGGGGTCAGTGTGTGGGGTAATGCAGAGGGAGCTCTATACTGGGGTCAGTGTGGGGTAATGTAGAGGGAGCTCTATACTGGGGTCAGTGTGTGGGGGTAATGTAGAGGGAGCTCTATACTGGGGTCAGTGTGAGGTAATGTAGAGGGAGCTCTATACTGGGGTCAGTGTGTGGGGGTAATGTAGAGGGAGCTCTATACTGGGGTCAGTGTGTGGGGTAATGTCGAGGGAGCTCTATACTGGGGTCAGTGTGTGGGGGTAATGTAGAGGGAGCTCTATACTGGGGTCAGTGTGTGGGGTAATGTGGAGGGAGCTCTATACTGGGGTCAGTGTGTGGGGTAATGTAGAGGGAGCTCTATACTGGGGTCAGTGTGTGGGGGTAATGTAGAGGGAGCTCTATACTGGGGTCAGTGTGTGGGGTAATGTAGAGGGAGCTCTATACTGGGGTCAGTGTGTGGGGTAATGTAGAGGGAGCTCTATACTGGGGTCAGTGTGTGGGGGTAATGTAGAGGGAGCTCTATACTGGGGTCAGTGTGTGGGGTAATGTAGAGGGAGCTCTATACTGGGGTCAGTGTGGGGTAATGTAGAGGGAGCTCTATACTGGGGTCAGTGTGTGGGGTAATGTAGAGGGAGCTCTATACTGGGGTCAGTGTGTGGGGGTAATGTAGAGGGAGCTCTATACTGGGGTCAGTGTGTGGGGGTAATGTAGAGGGAGCTCTATACTGGGGTCAGTGTGTGGGGGTAATGTAGAGGGAGCTCTATACTGGGGTCAGTGTGTGGGGTAATGTAGAGGGAGCTCTATACTGGGGTCAGTGTGTGGGGGAAATGTAGAGGGAGCTCTATACTGGGGTCAGTGTGTGGGGTAATGTAGAGGGAGCTCTATACTGGGGTCAGTGTGTGGGGGTAATGTAGAGGGAGCTCTATACTGGGGTCAGTGTGTGGGGTAATGTAGAGGGAGCTCTATACTGGGGTCAGTGTGTGGGGGAAATGTAGAGGGAGCTCTATACTGGGGTCAGTGTGAGGTAATGTAGAGGGAGCTCTATACTGGGGTCAGTGTGTGGGGGTAATGTCGAGGGAGCTCTATACTGGGGTCAGTGTGTGGGGGTAATGTAGAGGGAGCTCTATACTGGGGTCAGTGTGTGGGGGTAATGTAGAGGGAGCTCTATACTGGGGTCAGTGTGTGGGGGTAATGTCGAGGGAGCTCTATACTGGGGTCAGTGTGTGGGGGTAATGTAGAGGGAGCTCTATACTGGGGTCAGTGTGTGGGGGTAATGTAGAGGGAGCTCTATACTGGGGTCAGTGTGTGGGGGTAATGTAGAGGGAGCTCTATACTGGGGTCAGTGTGTGGGGTAATGTAGAGGGAGCTCTATACTGGGGTCAGTGTGTGGGGGTAATGTAGAGGGAGCTCTATACTGGGGTCAGTGTGTGGGGTAATGTAGAGGGAGCTCTATACTGGGGTCAGTGTGTGGGGGTAATGTAGAGGGAGCTCTATACTGGGGTCAGTGTGGGGGTAATGTAGAGGGAGCTCTATACTGGGGTCAGTGTGGGGAAATGTAGAGGGAGCTCTATACTGGGGTCAGTGTGTGGGGTAATGTAGAGGGAGCTCTATACTGGGGTCAGTGTGTGGGGGTAATGTAGAGGGAGCTCCATACTGGGGTCAGTGTGTGGGGTAATGTAGAGAGAGCTCTATACTGAGGTCAGTGTGTGGGGTAATGTAGAGGGAGCTCTATACTGGGGTCAGTGTGTGGGGTAATGTAGAGGGAGCTCTATACTGGGGTCAGTGTGTGGGGGTAATGTAGAGGGAGCTCTATACTGGGGTCAGTGTGTGGGGGTAATGTAGAGGGAGCTCTATACTGGGGTCAGTGTGGGGTAATGTAGAGGGAGCTCTATACTGGGGTCAGTGTGTGGGGGTAATGTAGAGGGAGCTCTATACTGGGGTCAGTGTGTGGGGTAATGTAGAGGGAGCTCTATACTGGGGTCAGTGTGTGGGGGTAATGTATGGGGAGCTCTATACTGGGGTCAGTGTGTGGGGGTAATGTAGAGGGAGCTCTATACTGGGGTCAGTGTGGGGGTAATGTAGAGGGAGCTCTATACTGGGGTCAGTGTGGGGGTACTGTAGAGGGAGCTCTATACTGGGGTCAGTGTGTGGGGGTAATGTAGAGGGAGCTCTATACTGGGGTCAGTGTGTGGGGTAATGTAGAGGGAGCTCTATACTGGGGTCAGTGTGTGGGGGTAATGTAGAGGGAGCTCTATACTGGGGTCAGTGTGTGGGGGTAATGTAGAGGGAGCTCTATACTGGGGTCAGTGTGTGGGGTAATGTAGAGGGAGCTCTATACTGGGGTCAGTGTGTGGGGTAATGTAGAGGGAGCTCTATACTGGGGTCAGTGTGTGGGGTAATGTAGAGGGAGCTCTATACTGGGGTCAGTGTGTGGGGGTAATGTAGAGGGAGCTCTATACTGGGGTCAGTGTGTGGGGGTAATGTAGAGGGAGCTCTATACTGGGGTCAGTGTGTGGGGGTAATGTAGAGGGAGCTCTATACTGGGGTCAGTGTGTGGGGGTAATGTAGAGGGAGCTCGATACTGGGGTCAGTGTGTGGGGTAATGTAGAGGGAGCTCTATACTGGGGTCAGTGTGTGGGGGTAATGTAGAGGGAGCTCTATACTGGGGTCAGTGTGTGGGGGTAATGTAGAGGGAGCTCTATACTGGGGTCAGTGTGGGGAAATGTAGAGGGAGCTCTATACTGGGGTCAGTGTGTGGGGTAATGTAGAGGGAGCTCTATACTGGGGTCAGTGTGTGGGGGTAATGTAGAGGGAGCTCTATACTGGGGTCAGTGTGGGGTAATGTAGAGGGAGCTCTATACTGGGGTCAGTGTGTGGGGTAATGTAGAGGGAGCTCTATACTGGGGTCAGTGTGTGGGGTAATGTAGAGGGAGCTCTATACTGGGGTCAGTGTGTGGGGTAATGTAGAGGGAGCTCTATACTGGGGTCAGTGTGTGGGGTAATGTAGAGGGAGCTCTATACTGGGGTCAGTGTGTGGGGTAATGTAGAGGGAGCTCTATACTGGGGTCAGTGTGTGGGGTAATGTAGAGGGAGCTCTATACTGGGGTCAGTGTGTGGGGTAATGTAGAGGGAGCTCTATACTGGGGTCAGAGTGTGGGGTAATGTAGAGGGAGCTCTATACTGGGGTCAGTGTGTGGGGTAATGTAGAGGGAGCTCTATACTGGGGTCAGTGTGTGGGGTAATGTAGAGGGAGCTCTATACTGGGGTCAGTGTGTGGGGGTAATGTAGAGGGAGCTCTATACTGGGGTCAGTGTGTGGGGGTAATGTAGAGGGAGCTCTATACTGGGGTCAGTGTGTGGGGTAATGTAGAGGGAGCTCTATACTGGGGTCAGTGTGTGGGGGAAATGTAGAGGGAGCTCTATACTGGGGTCAGTGTGGGGTAATGTAGAGGGAGCTCTATACTGGGGTCAGTGTGTGGGGTAATGTAGAGGGAGCTCTATACTGGGGTCAGTGTGGGGTAATGTAGAGGGAGCTCTATACTGGGGTCAGTGTGTGGGGGTAATGTAGAGGGAGCTCTATACTGGGGTCAGTGTGGGGGTAATGTAGAGGGAGCTCTATACTGGGGTCAGTGTGAAGGGTAATGTGGAGGGAGCTCTATACTGGGGTCAGTGTGTGGGGGTAATGTAGAGGGAGCTCTATACTGGGGTCAGTGTGGGGTAATGTAGAGGGAGCTCTATACTGGGGTCAGTGTGTGGGGTAATGTAGAGGGAGCTCTATACTGGGGTCAGTGTGTGGGGGTAATGTCGAGGGAGCTCTATACTGGGGTCAGTGTGTGGGGGTAATGTCGAGGGAGCTCTATACTGGGGTCAGTGTGTGGGGGTAATGTAGAGGGAGCTCTATACTGGGGTCAGTGTGTGGGGGTAATGTAGAGGGAGCTCTATACTGGGGTCAGTGTGTGGGGGTAATGTAGAGGGAACTCTATACTGGGGTCAGTGTGTGGGGTAATGTAGAGGGAGCTCTATACTGGGGTCAGTGTGTGGGGGTAATTTAGAGGGAGCTCTATACTGGGGTCAGTGTGTGGGGTAATGTAGAGGGAGCTCTATACTGGGGTCAGTGTGTGGGGGTAATGTAGAGGGAGCTCTATACTGGGGTCAGTGTGGGGGTAATGTAGAGGGAGCTCTATACTGGGGTCAGTGTGGGGAAATGTAGAGGGAGCTCTATACTGGGGTCAGTGTGTGGGGTAATGTAGAGGGAGCTCTATACTGGGGTCAGTGTGTGGGGGTAATGTAGAGGGAGCTCCATACTGGGGTCAGTGTGTGGGGTAATGTAGAGAGAGCTCTATACTGGGGTCAGTGTGTGGGGTAATGTAGAGGGAGCTCTATACTGGGGTCAGTGTGTGGGGTAATGTAGAGGGAGCTCTATACTGGGGTCAGTGTGTGGGGGTAATGTAGAGGGAGCTCTATACTGGGGTCAGTGTGTGGGGGTAATGTAGAGGGAGCTCTATACTGGGGTCAGTGTGGGGTAATGTAGAGGGAGCTCTATACTGGGGTCAGTGTGTGGGGGTAATGTAGAGGGAGCTCTATACTGGGGTCAGTGTGTGGGGTAATGTAGAGGGAGCTCTATACTGGGGTCAGTGTGTGGGGGTAATGTATGGGGAGCTCTATACTGGGGTCAGTGTGTGGGGGTAATGTAGAGGGAGCTCTATACTGGGGTCAGTGTGGGGGTAATGTAGAGGGAGCTCTATACTGGGGTCAGTGTGGGGGTAATGTAGAGGGAGCTCTATACTGGGGTCAGTGTGTGGGGGTAATGTAGAGGGAGCTCTATACTGGGGTCAGTGTGTGGGGTAATGTAGAGGGAGCTCTATACTGGGGTCAGTGTGTGGGGGTAATGTAGAGGGAGCTCTATACTGGGGTCAGTGTGTGGGGGTAATGTAGAGGGAGCTCTATACTGGGGTCAGTGTGTGGGGTAATGTAGAGGGAGCTCTATACTGGGGTCAGTGTGTGGGGTAATGTAGAGGGAGCTCTATACTGGGGTCAGTGTGTGGGGTAATGTAGAGGGAGCTCTATACTGGGGTCAGTGTGTGGGGTAATGTAGAGGGAGCTCTATACTGGGGTCAGTGTGTGGGGTAATGTAGAGGGAGCTCTATACTGGGGTCAGTGTGTGGGGTAATGTAGAGGGAGCTCTATACTGGGGTCAGTGTGTGGGGTAATGTAGAGGGAGCTCTATACTGGGGTCAGTGTGTGGGGTAATGTAGAGGGAGCTCTATACTGGGGTCAGTGTGTGGGGTAATGTAGAGGGAGCTCTATACTGGGGTCAGTGTGTGGGGTAATGTAGAGGGAGCTCTATACTGGGGTCAGTGTGTGGGGTAATGTAGAGGGAGCTCTATACTGGGGTCAGAGTGTGGGGTAATGTAGAGGGAGCTCTATACTGGGGTCAGTGTGTGGGGTAATGTAGAGGGAGCTCTATACTGGGGTCAGTGTGTGGGGTAATGTAGAGGGAGCTCTATACTGGGGTCAGTGTGTGGGGGTAATGTAGAGGGAGCTCTATACTGGGGTCAGTGTGTGGGGGTAATGTAGAGGGAGCTCTATACTGGGGTCAGTGTGTGGGGTAATGTAGAGGGAGCTCTATACTGGGGTCAGTGTGTGGGGGAAATGTAGAGGGAGCTCTATACTGGGGTCAGTGTGGGGTAATGTAGAGGGAGCTCTATACTGGGGTCAGTGTGTGGGGTAATGTAGAGGGAGCTCTATACTGGGGTCAGTGTGGGGTAATGTAGAGGGAGCTCTATACTGGGGTCAGTGTGTGGGGGTAATGTAGAGGGAGCTCTATACTGGGGTCAGTGTGGGGGTAATGTAGAGGGAGCTCTATACTGGGGTCAGTGTGTGGGGTAATGTGGAGGGAGCTCTATACTGGGGTCAGTGTGTGGGGGTAATGTAGAGGGAGCTCTATACTGGGGTCAGTGTGGGGTAATGTAGAGGGAGCTCTATACTGGGGTCAGTGTGTGGGGTAATGTAGAGGGAGCTCTATACTGGGGTCAGTGTGTGGGGGTAATGTCGAGGGAGCTCTATACTGGGGTCAGTGTGTGGGGGTAATGTCGAGGGAGCTCTATACTGGGGTCAGTGTGTGGGGGTAATGTAGAGGGAGCTCTATACTGGGGTCAGTGTGTGGGGGTAATGTAGAGGGAGCTCTATACTGGGGTCAGTGTGTGGGGGTAATGTAGAGGGAACTCTATACTGGGGTCAGTGTGTGGGGTAATGTAGAGGGAGCTCTATACTGGGGTCAGTGTGTGGGGGTAATTTAGAGGGAGCTCTATACTGGGGTCAGTGTGTGGGGTAATGTAGAGGGAGCTCTATACTGGGGTCAGTGTGTGGGGGTAATGTAGAGGGAGCTCTATACTGGGGTCAGTGTGGGGGTAATGTAGAGGGAGCTCTATACTGGGGTCAGTGTGGGGAAATGTAGAGGGAGCTCTATACTGGGGTCAGTGTGTGGGGTAATGTAGAGGGAGCTCTATACTGGGGTCAGTGTGTGGGGGTAATGTAGAGGGAGCTCCATACTGGGGTCAGTGTGTGGGGTAATGTAGAGAGAGCTCTATACTGGGGTCAGTGTGTGGGGTAATGTAGAGGGAGCTCTATACTGGGGTCAGTGTGTGGGGTAATGTAGAGGGAGCTCTATACTGGGGTCAGTGTGTGGGGGTAATGTAGAGGGAGCTCTATACTGGGGTCAGTGTGTGGGGGTAATGTAGAGGGAGCTCTATACTGGGGTCAGTGTGGGGTAATGTAGAGGGAGCTCTATACTGGGGTCAGTGTGTGGGGGTAATGTAGAGGGAGCTCTATACTGGGGTCAGTGTGTGGGGTAATGTAGAGGGAGCTCTATACTGGGGTCAGTGTGTGGGGGTAATGTAGAGGGAGCTCTATACTGGGGTCAGTGTGTGGGGGTAATGTAGAGGGAGCTCTATACTGGGGTCAGTGTGGGGGTAATGTAGAGGGAGCTCTATACTGGGGTCAGTGTGGGGGTAATGTAGAGGGAGCTCTATACTGGGGTCAGTGTGTGGGGGTAATGTAGAGGGAGCTCTATACTGGGGTCAGTGTGTGGGGTAATGTAGAGGGAGCTCTATACTGGGGTCAGTGTGTGGGGGTAATGTAGAGGGAGCTCTATACTGGGGTCAGTGTGTGGGGGTAATGTAGAGGGAGCTCTATACTGGGGTCAGTGTGTGGGGTAATGTAGAGGGAGCTCTATACTGGGGTCAGTGTGTGGGGTAATGTAGAGGGAGCTCTATACTGGGGTCAGTGTGTGGGGGTAATGTAGAGGGAGCTCTATACTGGGGTCAGTGTGTGGGGTAATGTAGAGGGAGCTCTATACTGGGGTCAGTGTGTGGGGGTAATGTAGAGGGAGCTCTATACTGGGGTCAGTGTGTGGGGTAATGTAGAGGGAGCTCTATACTGGGGTCAGTGTGTGGGGGTAATGTAGAGGGAGCTCAATACTGGGGTCAGTGTGGGGTAATGTAGAGGGAGCTCTATACTGGGTCAGTGTGTGGGGTAATGTAGAGGGAGCTCTATACTGGGGTCAGTGTGGGGTAATGTAGAGGGAGCTCTATACTGGGGTCAGTGTGGGGGTAATGTAGAGGGAGCTCTATACTGGGATCAGTGTGTGGGGTAATGTAGAGGGAGCTCTATACTGGGGTCAGTGTGTGGGA